>NW_021822543.1:666940-709421 GCF_901001165.1 Salmo trutta
AGGTAAACAGGCTGTTATTTGCTGTAGGACACATAGCTGCCAGTTAGGTAACAGCTGTTATTTGCTGTAGTGCCAGTAGGTAACAGGCTGTTATTTGCGTAGTTGCCAGTAGGTAACAGGCTGTTATTTGCTGTAGGTGCCAGTAGGTAACAGGCTGTTATTTGCTGTAGGTGCCAGTAGGTAACAGGCTGTTATTTGCTGTAGTGCCAGTAGGTAACAGGCTGTTATTTCCTGTAGTTGCCAGTAGTACAGGTGTTATTCCTGTAGTTGCTAGGTAACAGGCTGTTATTTCCTGTAGTTGCCAGTAGGTAACAGGCTACACCAGCGGTCGGCAACCCTTTCCATTTGGATACCAGTTCATCTTACCATTTCTACCGATCTGTGTGCAAGTTATGATTTTCAAATGCACATGGAACAATTTATAATAACGTTTTTATCTCAATCATTGTTGTTAATCAAAATTCTAAAAGTAACTTCTATTACCAATTATTTTAAAAATAGCCCGACATAAAGCCAACAAATACAAACATTGCAGCCTGCAGGTAGAAAATATCCTGATTAAAAATAAATATCCTATGAATCACAAGGCTACACATGGCCTGACTGCAACGAACTTCAAACATTATCCACTATTAACTTGTGTCTGGTCTGAAGCTCCTTGAACATTATCAACTATTAACTTGTGTCTGGTCTGAAGCTCCTTGAAACATTATCAACTATTAACTTGTGTCTGGTCTGAAGCTCCTTGAAACATTATCAACTATGATCTTGTGTCGGGTCTGAAGCTACTTGAAACATTATCAACTATTATCTTGTGTCGGGTCTGAAGCTCCTTGAAACATTATCAACTATTATCTTGTGTCTGGTCTGAAGCTACTTGAAACATTATCAACTATTAACTTGTGTCTGGTCTGAAGCTCCTTGAAACATTATCAACTATTATCTTGTGTCGGGTCTGAAGCTCATACTAGCTAACTTGCTACATTGTATAGAATATTCTGGGCCCTTCAAGAGTTTCTCCCTCAAGTGAGCTCCATACAGACAGACATCGCTGTAGACCATTTGGGTAATGGATAACAAGTAATCAGGTAGAATTATTCTATACTTTCCACCGGATCAGAGCATTACGTTTTCTCCCTTTCACTCTGAGTGGTTATGGAAGACAGTGAGCTGGAAAGGTATTTTAAATGAGCTATGTTGAGGATATATTGTCATTCTCAATATATTTAAAAACAGACTCTGTTTACTTGCTGTTTTGAGATGAAGAAAAAACTACTTGAGGAGCTCCACAGTGATGGTGAGTTAAGACAATCAGAAATACAAATCAGATCCCCAAATGGACACATTTATAGACCTACTTTTATGTGTAATCAGGGCCAGGTAGCCTATAGACCTACTTTTATGTGTAATCAGGGCCAGGTAGCCTATAGACCTACTTCTATGTGTAATCAGGCCAGGTAGTCTATAGACCTACTTATATGTAATCAGGGCCAGGTATCTATAGACCTACTTCTATGTGTAATCTGGTAGTCTATAGACCTACTTCTATGTGTAATCAGGGCCAGGTAGTCTATAGACCTACTTCTATATGTAATCAGGGCCAGGTAGTCTATAGACCTACTTCTATGTGTAATCAGGCCAGGTAGTCTATAGACCTACTTCTATGCGTAATCAGGGCCAGGTAGCCTATAGACCTACTTCCAAATGTAATCAGGGCCAGGTAGTCGATAGACCTACTTCTATGTGTAATCTGGTAGTCTATAGACCTACTTCTATGTGTAATCAGGGCCAGGTAGTCTATAGACCTACTTCTATGTGTCATCAGGTCGTCTATAGACCTACTTCTATGTGTAATCAGGGCCAGGTAGTCTATAGACCTACTTCTATGTGTAATAAGGGCCAGATAGTCTATAGACCTACTACTATGTGTAATCAGGGCCAGGTAGTCTATAGAACTACTTCTATGTGTAATCAGGGCCAGGTAGTCTATAGATCTACTTCTATGTGTAATCAGGGCCAGGTAGTCTATAGACCTACTTCTATGTGTAATCAGGGCCAGGTAGTCTATAGACCTACTTCTATGTGTAATCAGGGCCAGGTAGTCTATAGACCTACTTCTATGTGTAATCAGGGCCAGGTAGTCTATAGACCTACTTCTATGTGTAATCAGGACCAGGTAGTCTATAGACCTACTTCTATGTGTAATCAGGGCCAGGTAGTCTATAGACCTACTTCTATGTGTAATCAGGGCCAGGTAGTCTATAGACCTACTTCTATGTGTAATCAGGGCCAGGAAGTCTATAGACCTACTTCTATGTGTAATCAGGGCCAGGTAGTCTATAGTCCTACTTCTATGTGTAATCAGGGCCAGGTAGTCTATAGACCTACTTCTATGTCTAATCAGGGCCAGGTAGTCTATAGACCTACTTCTATGTGTAATCTGGTAGTCTATAGACCTACTGCTATGTTTAATCAGGGCCAGGTAGTCTATAGACCTACTTCTATGTGTCTCAGGTCGTCTATAGACCTACTTCTATGTGTAATCAGGGCCAGGTAGTCTATAGACCTACTTCTATGTGTAATAAGGGCCAGATAGTCTATAGACCTACTACTATGTGTAATAAGGGCCAGATAGTCTATAGACCTACTACTATGTGTAATCAGGGCCAGGTAGTCTATAGACCTACTTCTATGTGTCATCAGGTCGTCTATAGACCTACTTCTATGTGTAATCAGGGCCAGGTAGTCTATAGACCTACTTCTATGTGTAATAAGGGCCAGATAGTCTATAGACCTACTACTATGTGTAATCAGGGCCAAGTAGTCTATAGACCTACTTCTATGTGTCATCAGGTCGTCTATAGACCTACTTCTATGTGTATCAGGACCAGATAGTCTATAGACCTACTTCTATGTGTAATCAGGCCAGGTAGACTATAGACCTACTCTATGTGTAATCAGGGCCAGGTAGTCTATAGACATACTTCTATATGTAATCAGGGCCAGGTAGTCTATAGACCTACTTCTATGTGTAATCAGGCCAGGTAGTCTATAGACCTACTTCTATATGTAATCAGGGCCTGGTAGACTATAGACCTACTTCTATATGTAATCAGGGCCAGGTAGTCTATAGACCTACTTCTATGTGTAATCAGGGCCAGGTAGTCTATAGACCTACTTCTATATGTAATCAGGGCCAGGTAGTCTATAGACCTACTTCTATGTGTAATCAGGGCCAGGTAGCCTATAGACCTACTTCTATGTGTAATCAGGTAGTCTATAGACCTACTTCTATGTGTAATCAGGGCCAGGTAGTCTATAGACCTACTTCTATATGTAATCAGGGCCAGGTAGTCTATAGACCTACTTCTATGTGTAATCAGGTAGTCTATAGACCTACTGCTATGTGTAATCAGGGCCAGGTAGTCTATAGACCTACTGCTATGTTTAATCAGGGCCAGGTAGTCTATAGACCTACTTCTATGAGTAATCAGGCCAGGTAGTCTATAGACCTACTTCTATGTGTAATCAGGGCCAAGTAGTCTATAGACCTACTTCTAGTGTAATCAGGGCCAGGTAGTCTATAGACCTACTTCTTTGTGTAATCAGGCCAGGTAGACTATAGACCTACTGCTATGTGTAATCAGGGCCAGGTAGTCTATAGACCTACTTCTATGTGTAATCAGGCCAGGTAGTCTATAGACCTACTTCTATGTGTAATCAGGCCAGGTAGTCTATAGACCTACTACTATGTGTAATCAGTCCAGGTAGTCTATAGACCTACTTCTATGTGTAATCAGGGCCAGGTAGTCTATAGACCTACTACTATGTGTAATCAGGCCAGGTAGACTATAGACCTACTTCTATGTGTAATCAGGGCCAGGTAGTCTATAGACCTACTACTATGTGTAATCAGGGCCAGGTAGTCTATAGACCTTCTTCTATGAGTGCAGATCCTTCCTCAACATTGACAGGAGCTCCAAACAGAAGACAGTGAATAAATGGACGTCTCCTAAATGGAATGAATAAACCAAAACGTGTTCCTCACTAGTGCAGCGTAGATTGAAGACTGCAAACAACGTGTCCAATCAGACAACGAGAAGGGTAACGACTGGAATAATAATATTTGGATGAGTCCACAATGGATGAGTCCACTGAGACGGGCCTCCACAATGGATAAGTCCACTGAGACAGGCCTCCACAATGGATGAGTCCACTGAGACAGGCCTCCACAATGGATGAGTCCACTGAGACGGGGCTCCACAATGGATGAGTCCACTGAGACAGGCCTCCACAATGGATGAGTCCACTGAGACAGGCCTCCACAATGGATGAGTCCACTGAGACAGGCCTCCACAATGGATGAGTCCACTGAGACAGGCCTCCACAATGGATGAGTCCACTGAGACAGGCCTCCACAATGGATGAGTCCACTGAGACAGGCCTCCACAATGGATGAGTCCACTGAGACAGGCCTCCACAATGGATGAGTCCACTGAGACAGGCCTCCACAATGGATGAGTCCACTGAGACAGGCCTCCGCAATGGATGAGTCCACTGAGACGGGCCTCCGCAATGGATGAGTCCACTGAGACAGGCCTCCACAATGGATGAGTCCACTGAGACAGGCCTCCACAATGGATCAGTCCATTGAGACAGGCCTCCACAATGGATCAGTCCCTGAGACAGTGTGAATCAGACAAGCGTCTCGTGTGCCATAAATCTCTGTCTCTCTCTCTCTCTCTCTCTCTCCTCTCTCTCTGTCTCTCTCTCTCTCTCTCTCTCTCGTCTCTCTCTCTGTCTCTCTCTCTGTCTCTGTCTCTCCTCTCTCTCCTCTCTCTCTTCTCTCTCCCTCTCTGTCTCTCTCTCTCTGTCTCTCTCCTCTCTCTCTCTCTCTCTCTCTCTCTCTCTGTCTCTCTCTCTCTCTCTCTCTGTCTCTCTCTCTGTCTCTCTCTCTCTCTCTGTCCTCTCTGTCTCTCTCTCTCTCTCTGTTCTGTCTCTCTTCTCTGCTCTCTCTTCTCTCTCGCTCTCTGTCAATTCAACACAATTCAAAGAGTTTTGTTAGCATGGGAGACGTGATTACTTTCCCAAAGCAAGTAGAATAGACAGACAGTAAGGTAAATGAACAGTAACATGACACCCAGAAGAGGTTTAGAATAGAGACATGTCAGGTGTTATTACTGCCTACAGTGTAGTGTTGTAACGATGTGCAAGGAGTTAAAGTAGAGAAGGGAAAATAAATCAACATAAATATGGGTTGTATTTATAATTGTTGTTTGTCTTCACTGGTTGACCTTTTCTTGTGGCAACAGGTCACACATCTTACTGCTGTGATGTCACACTGTGGTATTTCACCCAGTAGATATGCGAGTTTCTCAAAATCGGGTTTGTTATGGAATTCTTTGTGGATCTGTGTAATCTGAGGGAAATATGTGTCTCTAATATGGTCATACATTTGGGCAGGAGGTTAGGAAGTGCAGCTCAGTTTCCACCTCATGTTGTGGGCAGTGTTGCACATAGCCTGTCTTCTCTTGAGAGCCAGGTCTGCCTACGGTGGCCTTCTCAATAGCAAGGCTATGCTCACTGAGTCTGTACATAGTCAAAATCTTTCCTTAAGTTTGGGGTCAGTCAAAGTGGTCAGGTATTCTGCCACTGTGTTCTCTCTGTTCAGGGTTCAAAAAACATATTTTGCTCAGTTTTTTTGGTTAATTATTTAAAAGTACTTTTTGTTTTCTCATGATTTGGTTGGGTCTAATTGTGTTGCTGTCCCGGGGCTCTGTGGGGTCTGTTTGGTGTTTGTGAACATAGGACCAGCTGGCTAAAGGGACTCTTCTCCAGGTTCATCTCTCTGTAGTTGATGGCTTTGTTAAGGAAGGTTTGGGAATCGCTTCCTTTTAGGTGGTTGTAGAATTTATCGGCTCTTTTCTGGATTTTGATAATTAGCGTGAATCATCCTAATTCTGCTCTGCATTATTTGGTGTTTTACGTTGAACACAGAGGATATTTTTGCAGAATTCCTGTATGTAGAGCATCTCTCGCTCTGTCCGTCTCTCGCTCGCATCTGTCCGTCTCCTCGCGTCGCTCTGGTCCGTCTCTCGCTCGCGTCTGTCTGTCTCTCGCTCGCTCTCAGCTATGTCCGTCTCTCCCTCGCTCTGTCCGTCTCTCCCTCGCTCTGTCCGTCCCTCTCCCTCGCGCTGGTCAGTCTCTCGCTCTGTCCGTCTCTCCCTCGCTCTGTCCCTCCTCCCTCCCTCGCTCTGTCCCTCCTTCGCTCTGTCCCTCCCTCCCTCGCTCTGTCCCTCCCTCCCTCGCTCTGTCCCTCCTCCCTCGCTCTGTCCCTCCCTCCCTCGCTCTGTCCCTCCCTCCCTCGCTCTGTCCCTCCCTCCCTCGCTCTGTCCCTCCATCCCTCGCTCTGTCCCTCCCTCCCTCCCTCGTTCTGTCCCTCCCTCCCTCCCTCGCTCTGTCCCTCCCTCCCTCCCTCCCTCGCTCTGTCCCTCCCTCCCTCCCTCCCTCCCTCCCTCCCTCGCTCTCTCCCTCCCTCCCTCCCTCGCTCTGTCCGTCTCTCCCTCCCTCGCTCTGTCCGTCTCTCCCCTCCCTCGCTCTGTCCGTCTCTCCCTCCCTCGCTCTTCCGTCTCTCCCTCCCTCGCTCTGTCCGTCTCTCCCTCGCTCTGGTCCGTCTCTCCCCTCGCTCTAGTCCGTCTCTCTCCCTCGCTCTGTCCCTCCCTCCCTCGCTCTGTCCGTCTCTCCCTCGCTCTGTCCGTCTCTCGCTCTGTCCGTCTCTCCCTCGCTCTGTCCGTCTCTCCCTCGCTCTGTCTCCCTCTCTCTCGCTCTGTACTTCTCTCTCTCTCTCTCTCTCTCTCGTTCTCTCTTTGTCGTTGAGAAAAGTGAGGGAGAGGACATAGTATGGAGCAGCTGAACTCCATGATTTAGACTCCAATCAGGGCCAGGGGGAAGGAGGTGCAGGGAAAGGCCTATTGTTTTATGAGCCAAAGCTCAGAGACTCTCTGCCTGCCCACTGACAGAGCCAGCCAGCCCAGACTCTCTGGATGCTCCCCAAATGGCACCCTATTCCCTATATAGTGCACTCCTTTTGATTAGAGCCTCTAAGGGTCAGGTCTAAAGTAGTGCACTATATAGGGATTATGGTGCCATTTGGAATGTACTATGTCTCCCGAGTCCTCCAGAGTTAATTTATGACCCGGAGGCCACAACAGAGGAGCAGGAGAGAGGCACACCAGAGAAGAATACTTGTAGTAAAAGTAAAAACGTTGTTAAAATATATTTATGAAGCACTTATGCAGCCCAGGTCGGGGAGTGTGTTCTGTTCACTGGTAAACCGTGATCTACAGCGGTCTGTTCAGAGAAACGCTCCAATCAGAGAGAACGGAACAGAGCTGCTATCGCCTCCACTCCCACCTCCTTCCTGCTCCAACACTAAACCATTCTGTCTTACTGCTCTAACCTCCTTCCTGCTCCAACACTAAACCATTCTGTCTTACTGCTCTAACCTCCTACCTGCTCCAACACTAAACCATTCTGTCTTACTGCTCTAACCTCCTTCCTGCTCCAACACTAAACCATTCTGTCTTACTGCTCTAACCTCCTTCCTGCTCCAACACTAAACCATTCTGTCTTACTGCTCTAACCTCCTACCTGCTCCAACACTAAACCATTCTGTCTTACTGCTCTAACCTCCTTCCTGCTCCAACACTAAACCATTCTGTCTTACTGCTCTAACCTCCTTCCTGCTCCAACACTAAACCATTCTGTCTTACTGCTCTAACCTCCTTCCTGCTCCAACACTAAACCATTCTGTCTTACTGCTCTAACCTCCTTCCTGCTCCAACACTAAACCATTCTGTCTTACTGCTCTAACCTACTCCCTGCCAGTGGTGGGCCCTACTCCCTGCATGGTGGCCCTACTCCCTGCCAGTTGGTGGCCTAACTCCCTGCCAGTGGTGGCCCTACTCCCTGCCAGTGGTGGCCCTACTCCCTGCCAGTGGTGGCCCTACTCCCTGCCAGTGGTGGCCACTACTCCTGCCAGTGGTGGCCCTACTCTCTGCCAGTGGTGGCCCTACTACCTCTTCTGCCAGTGGTGGCCCTACTCTCTGCCAGTGGTGGCCCTACTCTCTGCCATTGGTGGCCCCTACTCCAGACCGTTATGAACATTTTTCCAACGGTTCCATCAGTAAATCCTCCAAAGATCTTAAATACACATCTCACAGCTCTCCAGGGAGGCTGCCCCCCTCTTTCCTCCCTTGGGTCACACAAGAATGCCCCCTCTCACCCCCCCCGTCTTATTGCCCCTCTGTCCCCCGTCTTATTGCCCCCTCATCGCTCCCCCGTGCTTAGTCTTATTGCCCCCTCTCTCCCCCGTCTTATTGCCCCCTCTCTCCCCAGTCTTATGCCCCCCTCCTCTCCCCCGTCTTCTTGCCCCCTCTCTCCCCCGTCTTCTTGCCCCCTCTCTCCCCCATCTTCCTGACAGAACATCCTTCACCCCTCACACCATCACTTCCTGTCTCAGGATCACACAGGTTCTTGTTTTTTTCATTTCGATGGAGAGAATTTCATTAATACTGATCCCTTAGGAAATCTACTACACAGACACACACACAGAGACACACACACAGAGACACACACACAGAGACACACACGCAGAGACACACACGCAGAGACACACACGCACGCAGAGACACACACGCACGCAGAGACACACACGCACGCAGAGACACACACGCACGCAGAGACACACACGCACGCAGAGACACACACGCACGCAGAGACACACACGCACGCAGAGACACACACGCACGCAGAGACACACACGCACGCAGAGACACACACGCACGCAGACACACACACGCACGCAGAGACACACACGCACGCAGAGACACACACGCACGCAGAGACACACACGCACGCAGAGACACACACGCACGCAGAGACACACACGCCGCAGAGACCACACACACGCACGCAGAGACACACACGCACGCAGAGACACACACGCACGCAGAGACACACACGCACGCAGAGACACACACGCACGCAGAGACACACACGCACGCAGAGACACACACGCACGCAGAGACACACACGCACGCAGAGACACACACACACGCAGAGACACACACACACACACACGCAGAGACACACACACACACACACGCAGAGACACACACACACACACACACGCAGAGGACACACACACACACGCAGAGACACTCCTGATATTTCCTAGAGGTCTTAAATCAGCACACTGTACCGATCGCGGAATGCAAACATTACAAGTTACAGTTCATAGAAGGAAATTAGCCAATTTAATAAATTCATTGCGCCCTAATCTATGGATTTAACATGACTAGGCAGGGGCGCAGGCATGGGTGGGCCTGGGAGGTCATAGGCCCACCCGCTTGGAAGCCAGGCCCAGCCAATCAGAATGAGTTTTCCCCCACAAAAGGGCCTTATTAGAGACAGAAATACTCCTCAGCAATCCGCCCAGACGATCCCGCAGGTGAAGAAGCTGGATGTGGAGGTCCTGGGTTGGCGTGGTTACACGTGGTCTGCGGTTGAGAGGCCGGTTGGACTTACTGACAAATTCTCTAAAATGTTTTTGGAGGCGGCTTATGGTAGAGAAATGAACGTTAAATTCTCTGGCAACAGCTCTGGTGGACATTCCTGCAGTCAGCATGCCAATTGCACGCTCCCTCAAATCTTGAGACATCTGTGGCATTGTGTTGCGATAAAACTGCACATTTTAGTGACCTTTTATTGGCCCCAGCACAAGGTGCTTTTTAATCAGCTTGTTGATATGCCACACCTGTCAGGTGGATGGATTATCTTGGCGAAGGAGAAATACTCACTAACAGGAATGTAGACATATTTGTGCACAACCTTTTGAGAGAAATAAGCTTTCATCCGTATGGAACATTTCTGGGATTTATTTTATTTCAGCTCGTGAAACATGGGACCAACACTTTACATGTTGCGTTTATATTTTTGTTCAGTGTGTCGATCGATCGTGCGTTCGAGAAAGTATTCAGACCCCTTCACATTTTCCACATTTTATGTTCGTCTCATTTTAAAATGGATTAAATGCATAAAAAAAAAATCACACTGACAAAGCAAAAACTGGTTTTTAGATATTTTTGCAAAGGAATCAAATATAAATACCTTATTTACATAAGTATTCAGACACTTTGCTATGAGACTAGAAATTGAGCTCAGGTGCATCCTGTTTCCATTGATCATCCTTGAGATGTTTCTACAACTTGATTGGAGTTCCTCTGTGGTAAATTTAAATTGATTGGACATGATTTGGAAAGACACACACCTGTCTATATAAGGTCCCACAGTTAACAGTGGATGTCAGAGCAAAAACCAAGCCATGAGGTGGAAGGAATTATTTACGAAGATCTCTGAAACACCGTTGTGTCGAGGCACAGATCTGGGGAAGGGGACCAACAAAATGTCTGCTGTCATTGAAGGTCCCCATGACCACAGGAGGCCTTCATTATTAAATGGAACAAGTTTGAAGGCTCAAGAAGTCTCGAGGCTGTAATCGCTGCCAGAATTGCTTCAACAAAGTACTGTGTAGAGTCTGAATACGTATGTAATTGTGATATTTCCTTTTTAGAATAAGGCTGTAACGTAATAAAGTGGGAAAACATCGAAATACTTTCTGTATTGTTATTTATTTCTATATTTTGGTCTTAGGCGTCCCTAAAAAACTCTATAGCAGAAAGATCCCTGAGAGAGGGAGAGAAAGCAAGAGAGACAGGGAGATGTTGTCTTTGTTCCAATCAGAAGAGAGAGAGAGACAGGGAGATGTTGTCTTTGTTCCAATCAGAAGAGAGAGAGAGACAGGGAGATGTTGTCTTTGTTCCAATCAGAAGAGAGAGAGAGACAGGGAGATGTTGTCTTTGTTCCAATCAGAAGAGAGAGAGAGACAGGGAGATGTTTTCTTTGTTCCAATCAGAAGAGAGAGAGAGACAGGGAGATGTTGTCTTTGTTCCAATCAGAAGAGAGAGAGAGACAGGGAGATGTTTCTTTGTTCCAATCAGAAGAGAGAGAGAGACAGGGAGATGTTGTCTTTGTTCCAATCAGAAGAGAGAGAGAGACAGGGAGATGTTTTCTTTGTTCCAATCAGAAGAGAGAGAGAGACAGGGAGATGTTTTCTTTGTTCCAATCAGAAGAGAGAGAGACAGGGAGATGTTTTCTTTGTTCCAATCAGAAGAGAGAGAGAGACAGGGAGATGTTTTCTTTGTTCCAATCAGAAGAAAGAGAGACAGGGAGATGTTTACTTTGTTCCAATCAGAAGAAAGAGAGACAGGGAGATGTTTTCTTTGTTCCAATCAGAAGAGAGAGAGACAGGGAGATGTTGTCTTTGTTCCAATCAGAAGAGAGAGAGAGACAGGGAGATGTTGTCTTTGTTCCAATCAGAAGAGAGAGAGAGACAGGGAGATGTTTACTTTGTTCCAATCAGAAGAGAGAGAGAGACAGGGAGATGTTTTCTTTGTTCCAATCAGAAGAGAGAGAGAGACAGGGAGATGTTGTCTTTGTTCCAATCAGAAGAGAGAGAGACAGGGAGATGTTTTCTTTGTTCCAATCAGAAGAGAGAGAGAGACAGGGAGATGTTTTCTTTGTTCCAATCAGAAGAAAGAGAGACAGGGAGATGTTTACTTTGTTCCAATCAGAAGAAAGAGAGACAGGGAGATGTTTTCTTTGTTCCAATCAGAAGAGAGAGAGACAGGGAGATGTTGTCTTTGTTCCAATCAGAAGAGAGAGAGAGACAGGGAGATGTTGTCTTTGTTCCAATCAGAAGAGAGAGAGAGACAGGGAGATGTTTACTTTGTTCCAATCAGAAGAGAGAGAGAGACAGGGAGATGTTTTCTTTGTTCCAATCAGAAGAGAGAGAGAGACAGGGAGATGTTGTCTTTGTTCCAATCAGAAGAGAGAGAGACAGGGAGATGTTACTTTGTTTCCAATCAGAAGAGAGAGAGAGACAGGAGATGTTTACTTTGTTCCAATCAGAAGAGAGAGAGAGACAGGGAGATGTTGTCTTTGTTCCAATCAGAAGAAAGAGAGACAAGGAAGTGTTTCTTTGTTCCCAATCAGAAGAAAGAGAGACAGGCAGATGTTGTCTTTGTTCCAATCAGAAGAGAGAGAGACAAGGAAGTGTTGTCTTTGTTCCAATCAGAAATAGCAGACTGAACCTCTGGTCTCCATTGACAGCCACACAGTCCGACTGGTTTGGTCCAGTCTCCATCCACCCCCATTATTCAACCACCGTCCCCTCACTGATTCTGTCAATCTCCATCCACCCCCATTATTCACCACCGTCCCCCTCACTGATTCTGTCAGTCTCCATCCACCCCCATTATTCACCACCGTCCCCTCACTGATTCTGTCAGTCTCCATTCCACCCCCATTATTCACCACCGTCCCCTCACTGATTCTGTCAGTCTCCATCCACCCCCATTATTCACCACCGTCCCCTCACTGATTCTGTCAATCTCCATCCACCCCCATTATTCACCACCGTCCCCCTCACTGATTCTGTCAGTCTCCATCCACCCCCATTATTCCACCACCGTCCCCTCACTGATTCTGTCAGTCTCCATCCAACCCCCATTATCACCACCGTCCCCTCACTGATTCTGTCAGTCTCCATCCACCCCCATTATTCACCACCGTCCCCTCACTGATTCTGTCAGTCTCCATCCAACCCCCATTATTCACCACCGTCCCCTCACTGATTCTGTCAGTCTCCATCCACCCCCATTATTCACCACCGTCCCCTCACTGATTCTGTCAGTCTCCATCCACCCCCATTATTCACCACCGTCCCCTCACTGATTCTGTCAGTCTCCATCCAACCCCCATTATTCAACACCGTCCCCTCACTGATTCTGTCAGTCTCCATCCACCCCCATTATTCACCACCGTCCCCTCACTGATTCTGTGTAGTCATTTTGAGGTACTCTGAAAATAAGACCCAAACATCCAAGATGAAGGAAGAGGGGGGAAAGAGTAATGCATCAATGCATTATTATATGAACTGTATGAACAAATAGTCATAAAAAACGAACTAGAAACTAGACAAATATTCTACAGCTTGTGAAATAACTATTTGAATATCTAATGAGAATAACGTTTGCAGTGTGTTTTGTTCTGGAGGATATTTTTCCAAGTCTTACTGATTGCAAGTTGTTCCAATATGAAATGCCATTTTGTAAAATAATGTATTAATTACGCAGAACTCTTGCTGAACACAACCACCAATTTGCATTCTGCTAACAGGACGGGTTTAGAGTAGTTTTTAACAGCTAACAGGACAGGGTTTCAGTAGTTTTAACTGCTAACAGGACAGGGTTTCAGTAGTTTTAACTGCTAACAGGACAGGGTTTCAGTAGTTTTAACTGCTAACAGGACAGGGTTTTAGTAGTTTTAACTGCTAACAGGACAGGGTTTCAGTAGTTTTAACTGCTAACAGGACAGGGTTTCAGTAGTTTTAACTGCTAACAGGACAGGGTTTCAGTAGTTTTAACTGCTAACAGGACAGGGTTTCAGTAGTTTTAACGGCTAACAGGACAGGGTTTCAGAGTAGTTTTAACGGCTAACAGGACATGGTTTCAGTAGTTTTTAACTGCTAACAGGACAGGGTTTCAGTAGTTTTAACTGCTAACAGGACAGGGTTTCAGTAGTTTTAACTGCTAACAGGACAGGGTTTCAGTAGTTTTAACTGCTAACAGGACAGGGTTTCAGTAGTTTTAACTGCTAACAGGACAGGGTTTCAGTAGTTTTAACTGCTAACAGGACAGGGTTTCAGTAGTTTTAGCTGCTAACAGGACAGGGTTTCAGTAGTTTTAACTGCTAACAGGACAGGGTTTCAGTAGTTTTAACGGCTAACAGGACATGGTTTCAGTAGTTTTTAACTGCTAACAGGACAGGGTTTCAGTAGTTTTAACTGCTAACAGGACAGGGTTTCAGTAGTTTTAACTGCTAACAGGACAGGGGTTTCAGTAGTTTTAACTGCTAACAGGACAGGGTTTCAGTAGTTTTAACTGCTAACAGGACAGGGTTTCAGTAGTTTTAGCTGCTAACAGGACAGGGTTTCAGTAGTTTTAACTGCTAACAGGACAGGGTTTCAGTAGTTTTTAACTGCTAACAGGACAGGGTTTCAGTAGTTTTTAACTGCTAACAGGACAGGGTTTCAGTAGTTTTAACTGCTAACAGGACAGGGTTTCAGTAGTTTTAACTGCTAACAGGACAGGGTTTCAGTAGTTTTTAACTGCTAACAGGACAGGGTTTCAGTAGTAGTTTTAACTGCTAACAGGACAGGGTTTCAGTAGTTTTTAACTGCTAACAGGACAGGGTTTCAGTAGTTTTTAACTGCTAACAGGACAGGGTTTCAGTAGTAGTTTTAACTGCTAACAGGACAGGGTTTCAGTAGTAGTTTTAACTGTTACTAACAGGACAGGGTTTCAGTAGTAGTTTTAACTGCTAACAGGACAGGGTTTCAGTAGTAGTTTTAACTGTTACTAACAGGACAGGGTTTCAGTAGTTTTTAACTGTTACTAACAGGACAGGGTTTCAGTAGTTTTTAACTGCTAACAGGACAGGGTTTCAGTAGTTTTTAACTGCTAACAGGACAGGGTTTCAGTAGTTTTAACTGCTAACAGGACAGGGTTTCAGTAGTAGTTTTAACTGCTAACAGGACAGGGTTTCAGTAGTTTTAACTGCTAACAGGACAGGGTTTCAGTAGTTTTAACTGCTAACAGGACAGGGTTTCAGTAGTTTTTAACTGCTAATAGGACAGGGTTTCAGTAGTTTGAACTGCTAACAGGACAGGGTTTCAGAGTAGTTTTTAACTGCTAACAGGACAGGGTTTCAGTAGTTTTAACTGCTAACAGGACAGGGTTTCAGTAGTAGTTTTAACTGCTAACAGGACAGGGTTTCAGTAGTTTTAACTGCTAACAGGACAGGGTTTCGTAGTAGTTTTAACTGCTAACAGGACAGGGTTTCAGTAGTTTTAACTGCTAACAGGACAGGGTTTCAGTAGTTTTAACTGCTAACAGGACAGGGTTTCAGTAGTAGTTTTAACTGCTAACAGGACAGGGTTTCAGTAGTAGTTTTAACTGCTAACAGGACAGGGTTTCAGTAGTTTTAACTGCTAACAGGACAGGGTTTCAGTAGTTTTAACTGCTAACAGGACAGGGTTTCAGTAGTTTTTAACTGCTAATAGGACAGGGTTTCAGTAGTTTGAACTGCTAACAGGACAGGGTTTCAGAGTAGTTTTTAACTGCTAACAGGACAGGGTTTCAGTAGTTTTAACTGCTAACAGGACAGGGTTTCAGTAGTTTCAACTGCTAACAGGACAGGGTTTCAGTAGTTTCAACTGCTAACAGGACAGGGTTTCAGTAGTTTCAACTGCTAACAGGACAGGGTTTCAGTAGTTTCAACTGCTAACAGGACAGGGTTTAACAGGACAGGGTTTCAGTAGTTTTGGTTTGTCATGCGGATTACACATACAAGGTAATACGTGTGATCTCTTAGGCTGCGTCCCTAATGGCCCGCTGTTCACTATATAGTGTATATAATTCACCAGTGGACCAGAGACTGGTTTATAGTAGAGCGCTGGGTAGGGAATAGGGTTCCAGTTGGGACGATCTCTTGGTGTTTCTGTGGCTTGGAGAGAGAAGATTTACATATTTAACGTTAGCATTTAACCTCTACAGGATCGGTGTTGCTCCTGGGCTTGAATAATACATTATGGCCTTTCTCTTTCATTTCAAAGATGATGATACATTTTTTTAAATAAAGCTTGTTTTTTCATTGTATTTTCTTCTACCAGATCTAAAGTGTTACATTCTCCTACATTAGATTCACATTTCCACAAACTTCAGTGTTTCCTTTGGAAAGGGCAGTTAGATTTGGGTCATTTTAGGCGAAAATTTAAAATAAACGATCCGATCCTGAAGTTATAACACGTTCGGAGAGAATGTCATGCTCAATATTTTTGGAGGAAATGTTTTTTTGTAGAATTGTTTCTGGGTGTTTTGTAAGTGTGTGTGTGTGTGGTGTGTGTGTGTGTTTAATTTGGATAGTTTTTGTAGATTATGGGTTTGTCTGTGTCTGTTTGTCCTGTGTCTGGTTGTTTAGGTGTTGTCCTTTGAAAATCCTGTATTAATCATGTGTCCTCTCACTCTCTCTCCCCTCTCCCTCTCTACTCTCTACTCTCCTTCCTCTCTCCTCTCATCCATAATGCTTCTCCTCTCTCCTTCCTCTACTTCTCCCGCTCCGCTCTCCTCGCCTCTCCGCTTCACCACTCCTCCTCCTTCTCCTCCCTCCTTCCTCTACCAATACTCTCTCCTTCCCCTCCTCTCCTTCTCCTCTCCTCTCCTCTCAACAACTTCTCCTCTCCTCTCCTCTCCTCTCCTCTCCTCTCCTCTCCTCTCTCCTCCCTCCTCTCCTCTCCTCCCTCCTCTCCTCTCCTCCCTCCTCTACTCTCCTCTCCTCCCCTACAGGGCAGTGTCTGTAGCAGTCATCAGATTTCCCCTCAGGAGTTCCTGGTGGAGCTGAAGTCAGGGGTGACTGAGGAACGCCTCATGGCCTGTCTGGACTCTCTCCGTGTCTCCCTCACCAGCAACCCTGTCAGGTAGGACAAACACACTTGTTCAACCCTGTTCTGTTCCTTATCTCACTACTCGTCTGGACTCTGGACTGACCTGATCTCACTACTTCCTGGGTCTGGACTGACCTGACCTCAGTACCTCCTGGGTCTGGACTGACCTAATCTCAGTACTTCCTGGGTCTGGACTGACCTGATCTCACTACTTCCTGCTTCTGGACTGACATAATCTCAGTACTTCCTGGGTCTGGACTGACCTGATCTCAGTACTTCCTGGGTCTGGACGGGCCTGATCTCAGTACTTCCTGGGTCTGGACTGGCCTGATCTCAGTACTTCCTGGGTCTGGACTGACCTGATCTCAGTACTTCCTGGGTCTGGACGGGCCTGATCTCAGTACTTCCTGGGTCTGGACCGACCTGATCTCAGTACTTCCTGGGTCTGGACGGGCCTGATCTCAGTACTTCCTGGGTCTGGACTGGCCTGATCTCAGTACTTCCTGGGTCTGGACTGACCTGATCTCAGTACTTCCTGGGTTTGCACTTGCCTGTGTCCTCCAACCATAGCTTGTATTTTAACTACTGTAGCCCACCTGTAAAGGCTAATTGCCCACCAGTAAAGGCTAATTGCCCACTTTCTTTCCCCTTACAATGTCCCCCCCCCCCCACCTCCCGAGTGGCACAGCGGTCTAAGGCACTGCATCTCAGTGCTAGAGGCGTCACTACAGACCCTGGTTCGATCCCGGGCTGTATCACAACCGGCCGTGATCGGAGGTCCCATAGGGTGGTGTACAATTTGGCCCAGCGTCGTCCGGGTTTGGGGAGGGTTTGGCCGGGTTAGGGGAGGGTTTGGCCGGTTTAGGGGGAGGGTTTGGCCGGGTTAGGGGAGGGTTTGGCCCGGGGTAGGCCGTCATCGTAAAATAAGAATTTTGTTTTCAATTGACTTGTCTAGTTAAATAAAAAAAATGAAACTCCCCCTCTCTCCCCCCCTTCTCCGCCAGCCTCCCCCTCCCTCCCCCATGGTGTCGGGGTTCAGAGCAGAGCAACACACCATGCTGGGACTCATCAATATGTATTACATCTCCAGCAGCACTGCCCCAGGTCTCCTCCTCTTCCCTCCCCTCAGCCTTTTTTAATTGTTTGATGCCTATCGTGAAGAGCGTCCCACTGCTTCCCCGCTCCTGTATCACAAACATGACACAACTCTCAGCAGGAGGGCCTCCGCCGCAGCCCGCCCAGCAACCGTAAATACGTTTTGGAATAATGAAATAATAGGTGATATTTTTCCTCCTGTTTGTTGCCGTTGGTTGCAGGCTCCTGGTACCTGTTTAATGCAGTGCACACAGAGGAGGAGAGCTGCAGGCGGTGGAATGGGGAGTAGTAGAGCTCTGTATTAATATACATGCTGATCACCTTATAACACCACGCCTTTTAAATGGGGCTTTTTTACATTTTATTTACCTGTCTCCTTGCAGAGTCCTTGGGTTCTGTCCCGCTGGAGGGTTCTGTCCCGCTGGAGGGTTCTGACCTGTTACCCCACTGGAGGGTTCTGACCTGTTACCCCGCTGGAGGGTTCTGACCTGTTACCCCACTGGAGGGTTCTGACCTGTTACCCCGCTGGAGGGTTCTGACCTGTTACCCCGCTGGAGGGTTCTGACCTACTGGAGGGTTCTGACCTACTGGAGGGTTCTGACCTGTTACCCTGCTGGAGGGTTCTGACCTGTTACCCCGCTGGAGGGTTCTGACCTGTTACCCCGCTGGAGGGTTCTGTCCCGCTGGAGGGTTCTGACCTGTTACCCTGCTGGAGGGTTCTGACCTGTTACCCCGCTGGAGGGTTCTGACCTGTTACCCCGCTGGAGGGTTCTGAGCTGTTACCCGCTGGAGGGTTCTGACCTGTTACCCCGCTGGAGGGTTCTGACCTGTTACCCCGCTGGAGGGTTCTGACCTGTTACCCCGCTGGAGGGTTCTGACCTGTTACCCCGCTGGAGGGTTCTGACCTGTTACCCCGCTGGAGGGTTCTGACCTGTTACCCCGCTGGAGGGTTCTGTCCCGCTGGAGGGTTCTGACCTGTTACCCTGCTGGAGGGTTCTGACCTGTTACCCCGCTGGAGGGTTCTGACCTGTTACCCCGCTGGAGGGTTCTGACCTGTTACCCCGCTGGAGGGTTCTGACCTGTTACCCGCTGGAGGGTTCTGTCCCGCTGGAGGGTTCTGACCTGTTACCCTGCTGGAGGGTTCTGACCTGTTACCCCGCTGGAGGGTTCTGACCTGTTACCCGCTGGAGGGTTCTGACCTGTTACCCCGCTGGAGGGTTCTGACCCTGTTACCCCGCTGGAGGGTTCTGACCGTTACCCCGCTGGAGGGTTCTGACCTGTTACCCCGCTGGAGGGTTTGACCTGTTACCACACTGGAGGGTTCGACCTGTTACCCCACTGGAGGGTTCTGACCTGTTACCCCACTGGCAGGGTTCTGACCTGGTTACCCCACTGGAGGGTTCTGACCTGTTACCCCGCTGGAGGGTTTCTGACCTGTTTACCCCGCTGGAGGGTTCTGACCTGTTACCCCGCTGGAGGGTTCTGGACCTGTTTACCCCGCTGGAGGGTTCTGACCTGTTACCCCGCTGGAGGGTTCTGACCTGTTTACCCCACTGGAGGGTTCTGACCTGTTACCCCGCTGGAGGGTTCTGACCACTGGAGGGTTTCTGACCTGTTACCCCGCTGGAGGGTTCTGTCCCACTGGAGGGTTCTGACCTGTACCCCGCTTAGAGGGTTCGACCTGTTACCCCTAGGAGGGTTCTGACCTGTTACCCCCCTGTTACCCCGCTGGAGGGTTCTGACCTGTTACCCCGCTGGAGAGTTCTGACCTGTTACCCCACTGGAGGGTTCTGACCTGTTACCCCACTGGAGGTTCTGACCTAGTTACCCCGCTGGAGGGTTCTGACTGTTACCCCGCTGGAGGGTTTGAACCTGTTACCCACTGGAGGTTCTGACCTGTTACCCGCTGGAGGGTTCTGACCTGTTACCCCGCTGGAGGGTTTTGACCTGTTACCCCACTGGCGGGTTTCTGACTGTTACCCCACTGGAGGGTTCTGATCCTGTTACCCCGCTGGAGGATACTGACCTGTACCCCCGCTGGAGGGTTCTGACCTGTACCCCGTGGAGGGTTCTGACCTGTTACCCCGCTGGAGGGTTCTGACCTGTTACCCCCGCTGGAGGGTTCTGACCTGTTACCCCGCTGGAGGGTTCTGACCTGTTACCCCACTGGAGGGTTCTGACCCACTGGAGGGTTCTGACCCTGTTACCCTGCTGGAGGGTTCTGACCTGTTACCCCACTGGAGGGTTCTGACCCACTGGAGGGTTCTGACCTGTTACCCCGCTGGAGGGTTCTGACCCGTTACCCCGCTGGAGGGTTCTGACCCGTTACCCCGCTGGAGGGTTCTGACCTGTTACCCCGCTGGAGGGTTCTGACTTGTTACCCCGCTGGAAGCACAATGCTTCTTTAATAGTAATCTAAAAACAATATTTCTTTACTCGTCTAAAAAATCGTTACATTTTCTATTCCAAAGTGGCATTACTGTTGCTAAGTGACCGCAGGGAAATGTACTAATTTAAAAAGTTTAGATTGTGTATCAAAATGACCCTGAGAGAGAGAGAGAGAGGGAGCGTTTGATTGCAATACACATCATTGTGCTCCTGAGGTTTCTGTGCTGCTCTACCAAGGAGTCTCTTCAGTCTAGGACTGATGAGTTATGCGTGCTCATAAACCTATTACCCCCCCAGTTAAAGTTGATTCCAACACATGCAGTTCACTACGTTTTCAATTTATTAAAGACTGTTGTCTATTATAGACTTTAAACATCATCTGCTAGAAGAGAGGAGGAGGGAGAGAGAGGGGACGGGGGACGGAAGGAGGATTGTAAACAGGTTGCACCGTGTCTGTAGTCTTTATTGGTGGAATTCGTAAAATGTCATGAATTCCATTAGTTAATGGATGGCAAGGCGGGAGAGAGGACTCTGTCGCTGTCTACCGATGCGGACGGAACAATCATCCAACACCGTGTCCCATTCCAGTCTCCTTTTGCGTCCCAAATGGCATCCTATCCCCTATGTAGTGCACTAGTTTTTGACCAGGGCCATGTGGGAATAGGCTGCCATTTGGGACGCGGATCTTCTATACTGCGTCAGTCATTTATTATTATTCAGACACAGATCCAGTTTTACCTCTTTAGCCTAAAGTCCACTTGGTGAAAAATAATGGAATTATTGAAACTTTTTATTCAGCCGCGGCTTCGCGTCGCACGAACGGGACGGACAAGATCCCGTTGTTCCTCTTTTTAAAGTGAAGATCTCTTTATTAGTCAATTGCACACAAGGTCCAATCTGAAATTTGACTTCCTCTTTTAACCCAACCGGCCTCTTGAGATTGGTTTGCATTAGAATATTGTTCCACCATGGCTGGTTATGCTAATAACATTAGATATTATTTGTTATTTTCACATTGTCTACAGTAAGATTTGTCCCTGCTATTTGCTCAGGCTGTACTGAAAAGACCACCCTTTCTGCTATGGCAGATCCTTCCCTTTAAAATATATAGATATCCCTTTAAAATATATAGATATCCCTTTAAAATATATAGATATCCCTTTAAAATATATAGATATCCCTTTAAAAGATATAGATATCCCTTTAAAATATATAGATATCCCTTTTAGATATATCCCTTTAAAAGATATAGATATCCTTTTAAAATATATAGATATCCCTTTAAAATATATAGATATCCCTTTAAAAGATATAGATATCCCTTTAAAATATATAGATATCCCTTTAAAATATATAGATATCCCTTTAAAATATATAGATATCCCTTTAAAAGATATAGATATCCCTTTTAGATATATCCCTTTAAAAGATATAGATATCCTTTTAAAATATATAGATATCCTTTTAAAATATATAGATATCCTTTTAAAATATATAGATATCCTTTTAAAATATATAGATATCCCTTTAAAAGATATAGATATCCTTTTAAAATATATAGATATCCCTTTAAAAGATATAGATATCCCTTTAAAAGATATAGATACCCCTTTAAAAGATATAGATATCCCTTTAAAAGATATAGATATCCCTTTAAAAGATATAGATATCCCTTTAAAGATATAGATATCCCTTTAAAGATATAGATATCCCTTTAAAAGATATAGATATCCCTTTAAAAGATATAGATATCCCTTTAAAAGATATAGATATCCCTTTAAAAGATATAGATATCCTTTTAAAATATATAGATATCCTTTTAAATATATAGATATCCCTTTAAAAGATATAGATACCCCTTTAAAAGATATAGATACCCCTTTAAAAGATATAGATATCCCTTTAAAAGATATAGATATCCCTTTAAAAGATATAGATATCCCTTTAAAAGATATAGATATCCCTTTAAAAGATATAGATATCCCTTTAAAAGATATAGATACCCCTTTAAAATATATAGATATCCCTTTAAAATATATAGATATCCCTTTAAAAGATATAGATATCCTTTTAAAAGATATAGATATCCCTTTAAAAGATATAGATACCCCTTTAAAAGATATAGATACCCCTTTAAAAGATATAGATATCCCTTTAAAAGATATAGATATCCCTTTAAAAGATATAGATATCCCTTTAAAAGATATAGATATCCCTTTAAAAGATATAGATATCCCTTTAAAAGATATAGATATCCCTTTAAAAGATATAGATATCCCTTTAAAAGGTATAGCGTCCACTAGTACCATACTTTGTTTCTATTGTGATATTGTGGCGGGTTTCCAGTGGAGGAGGAGGGAAGGAAAGAATCAATATTGTATTCAGCCCGGCGGGGGGCAGTTCATTACTTTAAATGGAGTGTGGATGTGTTGTTACCAGGCTGCTATTAGCTGCCATTAATCAGAGTTTTCCTTTAGCACCTATGTGGGCACAGCACCGTGGAGGTCTGCTTGGAACAGAGATACCTGGCTGATTAGACTGATACTGTGGAGGTCTGCTGGGAACAGTAGATACCTGGCTGATTAGACTGATACTGTGGAGGTCTGCTGGGAACAGTAGATACCTGGCTGATTAGACTGATACTGTGGAGGTCTGCTGGGAACAGTAGATACCTGGCTGATTAGACTGATACTGTGGAGGTCTGCTGGGAACAGTAGATACCTGGCTGATTAGACTGATACTGTTGAGGTCTGCTGGGAACAGTAGTTACCTGGCTGATTAGACTGTGGAGGTCTGCTGGGAACAGTAGATACCTGGAGGATTAGACTGATACTGTGGAGGTCTGCTGGGAACAGTAGATACCTGGCTGATTAGACTGTGGAGGTCTGCTGGGAACAGTAGATACCTGGATGATTAGACTGTGGAGGTCTGCTGGGAACAGTAGATACCTGGCTGATTAGACTGACAGAGACATGGATAAATCATGTAGGACTCATTACTGCCCTTGCGGCCCCAATGACACCCTATTCCCTACATAGTGCACTACTTTTAACTTTTGAGGGTGCCATTTGGGATGCACATACTGTAGGCTGAAGAGCTGGGAGGACAGGGAGGAGAGGGAGGAGCGGGTAGGAGAGGGAGGAGCGGGGAGGAGACGGAGCGGGGGAGGAGACGGAGCGGGGAGGGCAGGGAGGAGACGGAGCGGGAGGAGACGGAGCGGGGAGGGCAGGGAGGAGACGGAGCGGGGAGGAGACGGAGCGGGGAGGGCAGGGAGGAGACGGAGCGGGGAGGACAGCGAGGTGACGGAGCGGGGAGGACAGGGAGGAGCGGGAAGGACAGGGAGGAGCGGGGAGGAGACGGAGGAGACGGAGCGGGGAGGACAGGGAGGAGCGGGGAGGACAGGGAGGAGCGGGGAGGACAGGGAGGAGCAAGGAGGACAGGGAGGAGCAAGGAGGACAGGGAGGAGCGGGGAGGACAGGGAGGAGACGGAGCGGGGAGGACGGGGAGGAGACGGAGCGGGGAGGACGGGGAGGAGACGGGGCGGGAGGACGGGGAGGAGACGGAGCGGGGAGGACGGGGAGGAGAGGGAGCGGGGAGGACGGGGAGGAGACGGAGCGGGGAGGACGGGGAGGAGACGGAGCGGGGAGTACGGGGAGGAGACGGAGCGGGGGATGGCAGGGAGGAGCGGGGAGGAGACGGAGCGGGAGGAGACGGAGCGGGGAGGAGACGGAGGAGACGGAGCGGGGAGGAGACGGAGGAGACGGAGCGGGGAGGACGGCTATGTCATGATCCTAGGAGACTGTACTATTCATTAGTCCCATGTTGCCGTCCTGAATGAAGTCAAGTCTAAACTCCCACAAGCCTCACAAGACTAAAGCTGAAGGTCTGAAGGGTACCAGCTGAAGGGTACCAGCTGAAGGGTACCAGCTGAAGGTCTGAAGGGTACCAGCTGAAGGGTACCAGCTGAAGGGTACCAGCTGAAGGGTACCAGCTGAAGGGTACCAGCTGAAGGGTACCAGCTGAAGGTAGCCGGGTACCAGCTGAAGGTAGCCGGGTACCAGCTGAAGGTAGCCGGGGTACCAGCTGAAGGTAGCCGGGGTACCAGTTGAAGGTAGCCGGGGTACCAGTTGAAGGTAGCCGGGGTACCAGCTGAAGGTAGCCGGGTACCAGCTGAAGGTAGCCGGGTACCAGCTGAAGGTAGCCGGGGTACCAGCTGAAGGTAGCCGGGTACCAGCTGAAGGGTACCAGCTGAAGGGTACCAGCTGAAGGGTACCAGCTGAAGGGTACCAGCTGAAGGTAGCCGGGTACCAGCTGAAGGTAGCCGTGGTACCAGCTGAAGGGTACCAGCTGAAGGGTACCAGCTGAGGTACCAGCTGAAGGGTACCAGCTGAAGGGTACCAGTGAAGGGTACCCGCTGAAGGGTACCCGCTGAAGGGTACCAGCTGAAGGGTACCAGCTGAAGGGTACCAGCTGAAGGGTACCAGCTGAAGGTAGCCGGGTACCAGTTGAAGGTAGCCGGGTACCAGCTGAAGGGTACCAGCTGAAGGGTACCAGCTGAAGGGTACCAGTTTAAAAAAGAAAATGAATGGAAGTTTCCATACACTTAGGTTGGAGTCATTAAAACTCATTATTTCAACCACTCCACACATTTCTTGGTTAACAAAACTATCGTTTTGGCAAGTCGGTTAGGACATCTACTTTGTGTTTGACACAAGTCATTTTTCCAACAATTGTTTACAGGCAGATTATTTCAATTATAATTCACTGTATCACAATTCCAGTGGGTCAGAAGTTTACATACACTAAGTTGACTGTGCCTTTAAACAGCTTGGAAAATTCCAGAAAATGATGTCATGGCTTTAGAAGCTTCTGATAGGCTAATTGACATCATTTGAGTCAATTGGAGGTGAACCTGTGGATGTATTTCAAGGCCTACCTTCAAACTCAGTGCCTCTTTGCTTGACATCATGGGAAAATCAAAAGACAGCCAAGACCTCAGAAAAATAATTGTATGCCTCCACAAGTCTGGTTCATCCTTGGGAGCAATTTCCAAACGCCTGAAGGGTACCACGTTCATCTGTACAAACAATAGTACGCAAGTATAAACACCATGGGACCACTCAGACGTCATACCGCTCAGGAAGGAGACTCGTTCTGTCTCCTAGAGATGAACGTACTTTGGTGCGAAAAGTGCAAAGGACCTTGTGAAGATGCTGGAGGAAACCGGTACAAAAGTATCTATATCCACAGTAAAACAAGTCCTATATCGACATAACCTCAAAGGCCGCTCAGCTAGGAAGAAGCCACTGCTCTAAAACCGCCATAAAAAAAAGCCAGACTACGGTTTTGCAAATGCACATGGGGACAAAGATCGTGCTTTTTGGAGAAATGTCAAGGAATTTTTAGTAGGATTAAATGTCAGGAATTGTGAAAAACTGAGTTTACATACACCTTTGTCAAATACATTTAAACTTCTGACTTCAGCTGTACATGCAGATAGTTTAGTGCCTAAAATAAGGGGTTAAATCGTTTCCTGATCTTTCTAATCTCAGATCTATATGACAGACACTTCAGAGTAGTGAAACGTCTATTAGATCACACTGCGTTCTCTATCAGAAACAGAGCAGCCTTTTCCTTTTGATGATAATGGTTATATGATCCCTTAAAACAAACTGGGACAATCAGGCTTGTTTACATTGGGGGCTGGGTGATATGGCCAAAATATCATATCACCATATTAGTTGACGTTATTTGAGGTTGTAGAATAATGAAGGTTATAAATATGTATTATAAGTAGTGCATGACCCTATAGTGACATCACATCCTGTTTTTAACGGGGCTTTGTCCATTCTGATAGTTTCATTGAACAATATAAAACATCCAATCAAAAGGTGGAATATAGGTGGGCACGTTGAATAAAGTGTTTGACATGACGACAAATGAAAAAGCCAGGGAGTGGATATTGTGACAGGGTAGGAACCAAAGTGTTGGTCAGTTTTTTTTGTCCCCCCCAGTGGACCCTAATTAATCTTACATGAAATGTTGTCTTACTGTAGCTTTGATGTAGCTAAAATATTAATGCTTGGCTTTATTCTGTGTGATTTTAGAATCTACTGTTGCACAAACACCATGCACCAGCGCTGGTATCAGGCTTTATTGGCTAGCTATCTACGTTTGTGCTGACTAAGTACCATTAGCTAGCCAGCTAACTATCCATTAACATTAGCGGCTAACGCGCTTTATTTTAGCCACACCTTGCTAAGAAAAGACAAACTAGCAGTTTGCAGACAGTAAGATACACAAAATATTAGTGTGATTATGAAACGCTAGTGGATTTCTATTAAAAAGCAAAGTGGAAAGCTGCATCGTTGTCGCAGACTGATCGTGCAGACTGACCATACAGACTGACCATGCAGACTGACCGTGCAGACTGTCGCTGCAGCATGACCGTGCAGACTGTCGCTGCAGCATTGACCGTGCAGACTGCCCGTGCAGACTGTCCCTGCAGCATTGACCATGCAGACTGACCGTGCAGACTGTCGCTGCAGCATTGACCGTGCAGACTGACCGTGCAGACTGTCCCTGCAGCATTGACTGTGCAGACTGACCATGCAGACTGTCCCTGCAGCATTTACCGTGCAGACTGTCCCTGCAGCATTACCGTGCAGACTGTCCCTGCAGCATTTACCGTGCAGACTGTCCCTGCAGCATTGACCGTGCAGGACTGACCGTGCAGACTGTCCCTGCAGCATTGACCGTGCAGACTGACCGGTGCCGACTGTCCCTGCAGCATTGACTGTGCAGACTGACCATGCAGACTGTCCCTGCCGCATTGACCGTGCAGACTGTCCCTGCCGCATTGACCGTGCAGACTGTCCCTGCCGCATTGACCGTGCAGACTGACCGTGCAGACTGTCCCTGCCGCATTGACCGTGCAGACTCACTGCCGCGTTGACCGTGCAGACTGTCCCTGACGCATTGACCGTGCAGACTGTCCCTGCAGACTGACCGTGCAGAATGTCCCTGCAGACTGACCGTGCAGACTGTCCCTGCAGACTGACCGTGCAGACTGTCCCTGCAGACTGACCGTGCAGACTGTCCCTGCAGACTGTCCCTGCAGACTGACCGTGCAGACTGTCCCTGCAGACTGACCGTGCAGACTGTCCCTGCAGACTGACCGGTGCAGACTGTCCCTGCAGACTGACCGTGCAGACTGTCCCTGCCGCATTGAACCGTGCAGACTGACCATGCAGACTGTCCCTGACAGCGTTGACCGTTGCAGACTGTCCCTGACAGCGTTGACCGTGCAGACTGTCCCTGCAGACTGACCGTGCAGACAGTCCCTACAGACTGACCGTGCAGACTGTCCCTGCAAACTGACCGTGCAGACTGTGCCTGCCGCTTTGACCTTGCAGACTGTCCCTGCCGCATTGACCAGTGCAGACTGTCCCTGCAGACTGACCGTGCAGACTGACCATGCAGACTGACCGTGCAGACTGTCCCTGACGGTTTTTGTTGTTGACTTGTGTTTGCTCAGTGACAGGGCGGGGCCTGATGTGTGTGGAAGGAGAGCGGGTGAGAGACGACAGGGTGAGAGACCGACAGGGTGAGAGACGACAGGGTGAGAGACGACAGGGTGAGATGAAGGACTGGGTGAGAAGACGACAGGGTGAGAGACAGACAGGGTGTAGAGTACCGACAGGGGTGAGAGACGACAGGTGGGAGAGACGACAGGGTGAGAGTACGACAGGGTGAGAGACGACAGGTGTGAGAGACACTGGTGTGAGAGAGGACAAGGGTGAGAGAGGGACTGGGTGAGAGAGGACTTGGTGGTGAGAGGCTGGGTTAGAGACACTGGTGGAGGACGACAGGGTGAAGGACGACAGGGTGAGAGACGACAGGGTGTGAGAGACGACATGGGTGAGAGAGGACAGGGTGAGAGAGGACAGGGTGAGAGAGGACTGGGTGAGAGAGGACTGGGTGAGAGAGGACTGGGTGAGAGAGGACTGGGTGAGAGACGACAGGGTGAGAGACGACAGGGTGAGAGACGACAGGGTGAGAGACGACAGGGTGAGAGACGACAGGGTAGAGACGACAGGGTGAGAGACGACTGGGTGAGAGAGGACTGGGTGAGAGAGGACTGGGTGAGAGAGGACTGGGTGAGAGAGGACTGGGTGAGAGACGACTGGGTGAGAGACGACTGGGTGAGAGAGGACTGGGTGAGAGAGGACTGGGTGAGAGAGGACAGGGTGAGAGAGGACAGGGTGAGAGAGGACAGGGTGAGAGAGGACAGGGTGAGAGAGGACAGGGTGAGAGAGGACTGGGTGAGAGAGGACTGGGTGAGAGAGGACTGGGTGAGAGAGGACAGGGTGAGAGACAGAGACGACAGGGTGAGAGACGACAGGGTGAGAGACGACAGGGTGAGAGACGACAGGGTGAGAGACGACAGGGTGAGAGACGACAGGGTGAGAGACGACTGGGTGAGAGACGACTGGGTGAGAGACGACTGGGTGAGAGACGACTGGGTGAGAGAGGACAGGGTGAGAGACGACAGGGTGAGAGACGACAGGGAGAGACGACAGGGTGAGAGACGACAGGTGAGAGACGACAGGGTGAGAGACGACAGGGTGAGAGACGACTGGGTGAGAGACGACTGGGTGAGAGACGACTGGGTGAGAGACGACTGGGTGAGAGACGACAGGGTGAGAGACGACAGGGTGAGAGAGGACAGGGTGAGAGAGGACAGGGTGAGAGACGACAGGGTGAGGAAATGGAATAGACTGTTAAACATGTCGGCTCAGCGTTAGTAAAAGCTCTTGGTCAGTTTACATAGTGATGCCATCTCGCCACCACTCACACCACTCTCTGTTGTGATTTGGTTTTGCTCGTTAGATGGAAGCAGACTGGCAGACTGACAGACGCTGTGTAGCAAGGCTTCTGACCAGAGCTATTCCATTGTGAATTTCTTCTTCCTCATCTTCCTTAGTTGGTTAGATGTTTTGTGTGGCTTGTTAGTCTGAACTGTGTCTCGTAGCCTCAGGTCAGTTCAGTCTTTAATGCAAAACGTCAAGGCGTTTCCTGATGAATACTGGAGTACTACAACTACGCTTCTGCTTATGTATGACTCTTAGACAGTTGGGCAGATTCTTCTCAGAATATTCAATAGGTATCGTCTGGTACTATTGATTTATATCTCAATCTGTTTACTTGTTTACTGCAGTGTAACTTAAACACAACGTGAAAATGTTTTCCTATGCAATGCGCTTTAGCAACGTTAAAATATCGGGCTGACCCTATTTTAGTCGACTGGTCGATTTTGTTTTGGTCCATAGGCTGTTGATCGACCGAGAATTCTTCAGGTCGAGCAGTAGCATATGATGGGGTACGAGACCGCTGTCTGATTGGCTCCTGTCTGAGCGGACCGATCCATTGTTGAGGCCGTGGGGATGGCACAGTCCACCAGTCTAAGACCGCTGTCTGATTGGCTCCTGTCTGAGCGGACTGATCCATTGTGGAGGCCGTGGGGATGGCACAGTCCATCAGTCTAAGACATGTACTACTGAAATTGTATATGGTGATATTACATAAGAACAATGGTACAACACTAATAAAAACAATATTATTTTATAACAAATGCGCTTTCTCCAGCGTTGGATAGTGGTCGCTGTCCGCGCTTCTGAAACGCATGAGTTCGCTGTTGAATTGATGCCTTTTCCTAGAGACCATGTTGCTATGAGCATATTATCAAAGTTAATCAGCATATTGGTGTTGAGAACAATGTGGCGGAGGCAGCAGCAGAATGAGATGAGGAAACGCTCTTTGCCTTATTGTCAAAGAAAAGTGAGAAGTTAGAAAATGTTTCATTAGGTCTATAATCATCAGCCTTAACTGTTCAATGTGCCTGACTTTATAAATCATCCATATATATCTACAGAAATAAGACAGATCCTGCTTCTGTTGCCTGGTTGAATGTTTCTTTAATAGCACCAAGCCTCAAGCAACGACATGTCAATTAAACAACTTCACAAATCCGTCTGTTTTTAATCTTTTGTTTTGCTGTGATAAAGGCTTCGCATGTTTTCCCATTAGAACAGCCTTCCTGCTATTGTTTATCATCCATTTAGTGTTTACACTGTTCCAAATGGTCAGAAACATTATATTTATAATAAAAACCCTCCTTTTTCCTTGACCTGCTTCTTAATGTTATTATTGTTGTTATTATTGTTATTATGATCATTATAATAATAATTCATGTTATTATCATTAGTAGGCGTCGTATAGCAGCCTCGTATGACCACCATTGAGTTGTTGGCCTAAGAGCACATCCTGTTTAGTCTGAATACCGTAACTAACTGAGGCCTATATTTCAGTACTTCTATAGGCTACTGTATCAATCAATCAGTCATTCGTTCATGTCATCACACAGCCTACGAGTCGTTCATGATGTGAAATGCAATCAAGATTTTTTTTTTTTTAAAATAAAATAACAAAGCGACCGTTTTAATAATTAGCATTAACAAATAAATAGGCCTAATTAGCATTAAAATAAATAGGCCTAATTAGCATGAACAAATAAATAGGCCTAATTAGCATGAACAAATAAATAGGCCTAATTAGCATGAACAAATAAATAGGCCTAATTAGCATTAACAAATAAATAGGCCTAATTAGCATGAACAAATAAATAGGCCTAATTAGCATGAACAAATAAATAGGCCTAATTAGCATGAACAAATAAATAGGCCTAATTAGCATGAACAAATAAATAGGCCTAATTAGCATGAACAAATAAATAGGCCTAATTAGCATTAACAAATAAATAGGCCTAATTAGCATTAACAAATAAATAGGCCTAAAACGTTCCATTTCGGAAATTGCATTCACAAATGTTTTTAGTCTTTGTTGTAATTAAGGCGTTACAAAAAAACCCCCGTTACAACAGAATCTCTGGTACGCTTATCATTTATTTAGTGTCGTTTGTATTGTTCCAAGCGATCAGAAAGCGTCTATTGGTAATCTAACAGCACCTGTATTGTTCCAAGTGATCAGAAAGCGTCTATTGGTAATCTAACAGCACCTGTATTGTTCCAAGCGATCAGAAAGCGTCTATTGGTAATCTAACAACACCTGTATTGTTCCAAGCGATCAGAAAGCGTCTATTGGTAATCTAACAGCACCTGTATTGTTCCAAGCGATCAGAAAGCGTCTATTGGTAATCTAACAGCACCTGTATTGTTCCAAGCGATCAGAAAGCGTCTATTGGTAATCTAACAACACCTGTATTGTTCCAAGCGATCAGAAAGCGTCTATTGGTAATCTAACAACACCTGTATTGTTCCAAGCGATCAGAAAGCGTCTATTGGTAATCTAACAGCACCTGTATTGGCAGCAGGGAGGAGAGACAACGGGTGGTAGTCAGTCACTAGCTGCAGCAGGGAGAGAGAGACAACGGGTGGTAGTTACAGTCACTAGCTGCAGCAGGGTGGAGAGACAACGGGTGGTAGTCACAGTCACTAGCTGCAGCAGGGTGGAGAGACAACGGGTGGTAGTCACAGTCACTAGCTGCAGCAGGGAGGAGAACAACGGGTGGTAGTTACAGTCACTAGCTGCAGCAGGGAGAGAGACAACGGGTGTAGTCAGTCACTAGCTGCAGCAGGGAGGGAGAGACAACGGGTGGTAGTCAGTCACTAGCTGCAGCAGGGAGGAGAGACAACGGGTGGTAGTTACAGTCACTAGCTGCAGCAGGGAGGAGAGACAACGGGTGGTAGTCAGTCACTAGCTGCAGCAGGGTGGAGAGACAACGGGTGGTAGTTACTCACTAGCTGCAGCAGGGTGGAGAGACAACGTGTGGTAGTCACAGTCACTAGCTGCAGCAGGGAGGAGAGAGACAACGGGTGGTAGTCAGTCACTAGCTGCAGCAGGGAGGAGACAACGGGTGGTAGTCAGTCACTAGCTGCAGCAGGGTGGAGAGAGACAACGGGTGGTAGTCAGTCTGAGGCCGGCACAATCAAATCAATTACGGTCGGACTCTCTCTAGACATTTGTTTGTCTTAATGATTTCATCAAAACAGTGAGCTTAAAGCATCAGACGAGCTCTGTGCACATAGTTGATTGTGATTAAAACACATAGGATGTGCCCATATATGGAGAAATACACCTTTTAACACCAGTCAACCAGTTGATTGGTCTTCAACCACTAATAGCAGATATGAAGTAGCAGAGATCATTGTTGATAACTGAAACCACCAGGGACAGAGGACTAGACGTTCAGGGAGAATCTGAGAAATGTCATGGCATGTGTTTTGTTATAGTGTTTGAGTCACTCAGATAGCATAAGAACACAGCGTGAAGCCATGGCAATATGGGTAGAATTGCAGAACTGCATTTTCTGTCCGGCCAAGAGCATTTTCTGTGCCTCTAAAAATGTTCGGTCAGAGCCTGCGTCATTGGCCAAGCCCACCACGAAGACCCCCCACCCCAACACTAACTTTACCACCGCTGCTTAAAGAAATCCTAGGGGAAACACTGATGAGTTACTTTCAATTCCACCCAGTCATCACTTCTAGTTTTTCAGATGAGCTTGACAGCGAAGACGACATGGTTGTGTCCCGAATAGCACCTTCTTCCCTTGTATATAGTGCACTACTTTTTGACCAGAGCCCAACAACAGTAGTGCACTATATAGGTAATACGGGTTCCCTTTGGGACAGGTCACATCTCGGCTTACTAATGTCAAACCAAGTGTTTAACTTGTTCTGGCCAAGGTGTCACAGGTACCATCAATAACCATTTTTAACGAGGCAGAAGGCAGAAGACGTGAAAAGGTTTCGAGCAGATAGTTTCTCCCAGGGGAAAACACTTCTCTGCCGTGTTGGTCTCGTCCTGGGAGCTTTCAGGGCCTGCAGTAGTTCCGTTAGAGGAAAGCTGCGCTCCGGAAACCAGCTACTTGATCAAATGATATGTGCTTACATTTTTTTCGTTAACGTCAAAATAAATTCCCCATGTCCTCAAATCTAGAAGTAAAGATAGTGTGTAGTAATATTTAGGTTAGGATGCAGCAGTAAAGATAATGTTTAGTAATATTTAGGTTAGGATGCTGCAGTAAAGATAATGTATAGTAATATTTAGGTTAGGATGCTGCAGTAAAGATAATGTATAGTAATATTTAGGTTAGGATGCAGCAGTAAAGATAATGTAGTAATATTTAGGTTAGGATGCAGCAGTAAAGATAATGTTAGTAATTTAGGTTAGGATGCAGCAGTAAAGATAATGTTAGTAATATTTAGTTTAGTAGGATGCTGCAGTAAAGATAATGTTTAGTAATATTTAGGTTAGGGTGCTGCAGTAAAGATAATGTGTAGTAATATTTAGGTTAGGATGCTGCAGTAAAGATAATGAATAGTAATATTTAGGTTAGGATGCTGCAGTAAAGATAATGTGTAGTAATATTTAGGTAGGATGCTGCAGTAAAGATAATGTAGTAATATTTAGGTTAGGATGCTGCAGTAAAGATAATGAAGTAATATTTAGGTTAGGATGCTGCAGTAAAGATAATGTGTAGTAATATTTAGGTTAGGATGCTGCAGTAAAGATAATGTATAGTAATATTTAGGTAGGATGCTGCAGTAAAGATAATGTGTAGTAATATTTAGGTTAGGATGCAGCAGTAAAGATAATGTGTAGTAATATTTAGGTTAGGATGCTGCAGTAAAGATAATGTAGTAATATTTAGGTTAGGATGCTGCAGTAAAGATAATGAATAGTAATATTTAGGTTAGGATGCAGCAGTAAAGAATGAATAGTAATATTTAGGATAGGATGCTGCAGTAAAGATAATGAATAGTAATATTTAGGTTAGGATGCTGCAGTAAAGATAATGTGTAGTGATATTTAGGATAGGATGCTGCAGTAAAGATAATGAATAGTAATATTTAGGATAGGATGCTGCAGTAAAGATAATGAATAGTAATATTTAGGTAGGATGCTGCAGTAAAGATAATGAATAGTAATATTTAGGTTAGGATGCTGCAGTAAAGATAATGTAGTGATATTTAGGATAGGATGCTGCAGTAAAGATAATGAATAGTAATATTTAGGATAGGATGCTGCAGTAAAGATAATGAATAGTAAAATTTAGGTTAGGATGCTGCAGTAAAGATAATGAATAGTAATATTTAGGTTAGGATGCTGCAGTAAAGATAATGAATAGTATATTTAGGTTAGGATGCTGCAGTAAAGATAATGAATAGTAATATTTAGGTTAGGATGCAGCAGTAAAGATAATGTGTAGTAATATTTAGGTTAGGATGCTGCAGTAAAGATAATGAATAGTAATATTTAGGTTAGGATGCTGCAGTAAAGATAATGAATAGTAAATTTAGGTTAGGATGCTGCAGTAAAGATAATGAATAGTAATATTTAGGTTAGGATGCTGCAGTAAAGATAATGAATAGTAATATTTAGGTTAGGATGCTGCAGTAAAGATAATGATAGTAATATTTAGGTTAGGATGCAGCAGTAAAGATAATGTAGTAATATTTAGGAGGATGCTGCAGTAAAGATAATGCAGTAATATTTAGGTTAGGATGCTGCAGTAAAGATAATGAATAGTTATTTAGGTTAGGATGCTGCAGTAAAGATAATGTGTAGTAATATTTAGGTTAGGATGCTGCAGTAAAGATAATGTGTAGTAATATTTAGGTTAGGATGCTGCAGTAAAGATAATGTGTAGTAATATTTAGGTTAGGATGCTGCAGTAAAGATAATGAATAGTAAATAGTAATATTTAGGTTAGGATGCTGCAGTAAAGATAATGTAGTAATATTTAGGTTAGGATGCTGTCGGAAGTTGACAAATCCACATTTCTTTCACCTCCGTTTCACCTCCCTGTGAAACCTGTACATCCCTTGTCCAATTTCTTTTTGGTTACACACGTGTTTATTGGGTTGTATCCCAAATGGCAGCCTATTCCCTATCTCTGGGTGTACAAAACATTAGGAACACCTTCCTAATTATTGAGTGGCACCCTCCTTTTCCCTCAGAACAGCCTCAGTTCCTCAGAGCATGGACTCTACAAGGTGTCGAAAGCGTTCCACAGGATGCTGGTCCATGTTGACTCCAACACGTCCCACAGTTGTGTCAAGCTGGCTGGATGTCCTTTGGGTGGTGGACCATTCTTGATACACACGGGAAACGGTTGAGCATGAAAAACCCAGCAGCGTTGCAGTTCTTGACACACTCAAACCGGTGCACCTACTACCATACACCGTTCAAAGGCACTTAAATATTTTGTCTTTCCCATTGACCCTCTGAATGGCACACCAATGCAATCCATGTCTCAATGTCTCAAGCTTAAAAACCTTCTTTAACCTGCCTCCTCCCCTTCATCTACACTGATTGAAGTGGATTTAACAAGTGACCAATAAGGGATCATAACTTTCACCTGGATTCACCTGGTCAGTCTATGTCATGGAAAGAGCAGGCGTTCTTAATGTTTTGTCCACTTCGTTTATAGTGCACTACTTTTGCCATAGGTCTCCAAAGTAGTGCACTATCAAGGGAAAAGGGTGCCATTTGGGTGGCAGCCCTGGTCACATACAGTTCCGTCAGAAAGCATTCGTACCCCTTGAAAATGAAATACAGAAATGTATTTACATAAGTATTCACACCCCCTCAGTCAATACTTTGCAGAAGCACCTTTGGCAGCGATTACAGCTGTGAGTCTTTCTGGGTAAGTTTCTAAGAGCTTTCAACACCAGGATTGTACAACATTTGGCCATTTATTCTTTGAAAAATTCTTCCAGCTCTGTCAAGTTGGTTGTTGTTCATTGCTAGATAACCATTTTCAGGTGTTGCCGTAGATTCTCAAGTCTATTTAAGTCAAAACGGCCACTCAGGAACATTCACTGCTCTTTTGTTAAACAACTCCAGTGTAGATTTGTCCTTGTGTGTTCGGTTATTGTCCTGCTGGAAGGTGAATTCATCTCCCAGTGTCTGGTGGAAAGCAGACTGAACCAGGTTTTCCTCGAGGAGTTTCCCTGTGGCTTAGCTCCATTCTGTTTTCTTTATTATCCTACAAAAAAAAATCTCCCCCAGTCCTTAATGATGACAAGCATACCCATAACCTAATGCAGCACCACTATACTTGAAAATATGGAGAGTGGTACTCTGTAATGTGTTGTATTGGATATGCCCCAACCAATTGCACTTTATATTCAGGACAAAAGTGAATTGCCTTGTTGCAAACAGGATGCATGTTTTGGAATATTTGTATTCTGTCCGTGCTTCCTTTATCTTCTGTGAAAATGTGGAATAAGTCAAGGGGTGTGAATAGTTTCGGAAGGCTCTGTATGTGTTCCCATAAACCCTGGGTGTTGATGGGAGGCAGTCGACACTCACTGTTTCCTCCTGCTTTTTGAGCTGTTTTGACAGACAGAAAGACTTCCCCCCCCACCAAGCTCTCTTTCTCCCTCTCGCTCTCTCCCTCTCTCTGTTGTTCTCTCTCTCTTTGTTTTTTCTCTCTCTCGTTCTCGCTCTCTCTCTTGCTCTCCTCCCTCTCATTCTCTGTTGTTCTCTCTCTCTCTTGCTCCCCTCTCTTGTTCTCACTCTCTGCTCTCTTAATTGCTCACTCTCTCTTTCTCCTCTCTCTCCCTCTCTCTCCCTCTCTCTCCCTCTCTCTTCTCTCTCTCTTTCTCGCTCTCTCTCGCTCTCTCCATTTCTCCCACGCTCGCTGTCTTTCTCTCTCTCTCGGTCTCTGTCTCTGTCTCTCTGCTCAGATGAATATTGTGGCCCTGGGCCCTCTGTTAGAAGGTTTTGGGATTAGCGGGTTTGTAATACATTGTCACTTACTTTGCCAACCTTCTTTTTTTCTTCTTGACTCAAAGTCAAAGGCTTTAGCACAACGATGTTTAGTCATGCTGCCTGACTGTCTCCCACGTCTCCGGCTGCCATGCTGTTTCCTGCTATTTTCCCATCATGTGTTTGGACAGAACAAATCACTTTGTTAATTTCATATTTTGGTTGTTCCTCTGCATAAGAAAGGAAGATGGAATAACAAGGAATAAGGAATTGGCTATTCAGTTTCTTCTTCCCATCTATAAAAATGCTTTTCTCATGTAAAACAGAATTACCTTTCAAAGTCACCCTGTCAACAGGGACGACAGTAGCATCAGCCTCTGCTATTTGATCTGCTATTTGATCTGTTCTGGCTGCTCTCTGTATCTGATCTCTTCTGGGGTGGAGGGGGGGGGGGTTGTAGCAGGGCTGTGTGGTTCTGGGGGGGGGGTTGTAGCAGGGCTGTGTGGTTCTGGGGTGAGGGGGAGGGGAGGGAAGGGAAGGTGGGGTTGTGGCAGGGCTGTGTGGTTCTGGGGTGAGGGGGAGGGAAGGTGGGGTTGTAGCAGGGCTGTGTGGTTCTGGGGGAGGGAAGGTGGGGTTGTAGCAGGGCTGTGTGTGGTTCTGGGCTGTGTGGTTCTGGGCTGTGTGTGGTTCTGGGCTGTGTGGTTCTGGGCTGTGTGTGGTTCTGGGGGAGGGAAGGTGGGGTTGTAGCAGGGCTGTGTGTGGTTCTGGGCTGTGTGTGGTTCTGGGCTGTGTGTGGTTCTGGGCTGTGTGTGGTTCTGGGCTGTGTGGTTGTGGGCTGTGTGGTTGTGGGCTGTGTGTGGTTCTGGGCTATGTGGTTGTGGGCTGTGTGTGGTTGTGGGCTGTGTGTGGTTCTGGGCTGTGTGTGGTTCTGGGCTGTGTGGTTCTGGGCTGTGTGGTTCTGGGCTGTGTGTGGTTCTGGGCTGTGTGTGGTTCTGGGCTGTGTGTGGTTCTGGGGGGAGGGAAGGTGGGGTTGTAGCAGGGCTGTGTGGTTGTGGGCTGTGTGGTTGTGTGCTGTGTATGGTTCTGGGCTGTGTATGGTTCTGGGCTGTGTGGTTGTGGGCTGTGTGGTTGTGGGCTGTGTGGTTGTGGGCTGTGGTGTGTGGGCTGCGTGTGGTTGTGGGCTGTGTGGTTCTGGGCTGTGTGTGGTTCTGGGCTGTGTGTGGTTCTGGGCTGTGTGTGGTTCTGGGCTGTGTGGTTGTGGGCTGTGTGTGGTTGTGGGCTGTGTGTGGTTGTGGGCTGTGTGTGGTTGTGGGCTGTGTGTGGTTCTGGGCTGTGTGTGGTTGTGGGCTGTGTGTGGTTGTGGGCTGTGTGTGGTTGTGGCTGTGTGTGATTCTGGGCTGCGTGTGGTTGTGGGCTGTGTGCGGTTCTGGGCTGTGTGTGGTTCTGGGCTGTGTGGTTCAGGGCTGTGTGGTTCTGGGCTGTGTGTGGTTCTGGGCTGTGTGTGGTTCTGGGCTGTGTGGTTGTGGGCTGCGTACTGAATGGGGTTGGTGATATATTCTCCTGCTCCCTGGGCTCTGAGGCAGGCCAGGTGTCTGATTGGACAGATGAGTGATGTTTCCATTACTGCACCGTCTCTGTGACTGACATTTATTTCTTCTTCGTCTCATTTCTCTCCCCCTTTTTTTTAGAATCTCAGTTCAGGAGTTCATCTCACATCACGGAGGAAAGGAGGGATGTTGAGAAGACACCTGTTCAGTTTTTTTTAGTTTGAAGATGAATATATATAGTTACAAATCATCGGGATGTTTAAATGTTAAACCTGATGACCAGTAGAAGGGGGTGGGGGCTCAGACGGCAGATTAGGTTTTACACCTTAGATACGTGAGTCCCAAATTGCACCCCGTTCCTTAGACAATGCACTACTATTGTTCAAAAGTAGTGCACTAGCTAGGCAATATGCTGCACTTTGGGACGCGATAGGTTTACACCTGAGATTCTCTTTTTTTTAAATTAGATTATCTTCTCTGTCTTATTCCCCTTCTGAATGGTTGGTTCTCCGACGGGTCCAAAATTCATTCTGTCTGATTTTTCTCCAGAGTTGTAGGGTGTAGGTTTGGTCTACGTTATGAATTGGACTGATTTTTCTCCAGAGTTGTAGGGTGTAGGTTGGTCTACATTATGAATTGGACTGATTTTTCTCCAGAGTTGTAGGGTGTAGGTTTGGTCTACATTAGGAATTGGACTGATTTTTCTCCAGAGTTGTAGGGTGTAGGTTTGGTCTACATTAGGAATTGGACTGATTTTTCTCCAGAGTTGTGGGGTGTAGGTTTGGTCTACATTAGGAATTGGACTGATTTTTCTCCAGAGTTGTAGGGTGTAGGTTTGGTCTACATTAGGAATTGTACTGATTTTTCTCCAGAGTTGTAGGGTGTAGGTTTGGTCTACATTATGAATTGGACTGATTTTTCTCCAGAGTTGTAGGGTGTAGGTTTGGTCTACATTATGAATTGGACTGATTTTTCTCCAGAGTTGTGGGGTGTAGGTTTGGTCTACATTAGGAATTGTACTGATTTTTCTCCAGAGTTGTAGGGTGTAGGTTTGGTCTACATTAGGAATTGGACTGATTTTTCTCCAGAGTTGTAGGGTGTAGGTTTGGTCTACATTAGGAATTGGACTGATTTTTCTCCAGAGTTGTAGGGTGTAGGTTTGGTCTACATTAGGAATTGGACTGATTTTTCTCCAGAGTTGTAGGGTGTAGGTTTGGTCTACATTATGAATTGGACTGATTTTTCTCCAGAGTTGTAGGGTGTAGGTTTTGGTCTACATTATGAATTGGACTGATTTTTCTCCAGAGTTGTAGGGTGAGGTTTGGTCTACATTATGAATTGGACTGATTTTTCTCCAGAGTTGTGGGGTGTAGGTTTGGTCTACATTATGAATTGGACTGATCATGTTATGTGTTTTTATAACTCTAAACTACTATTGGAACAAGCATCAACTCTAATTCATTTCCTTCTATACGGACACAATCCAATATCACCTTATCTATGGGTACAGAAAGTCCCCCCCTGCAATCTGACTGTTTAATGCCAAGTCAATAACCGACCATATGACCCCATAATACACCACAACCTGCCTGGCTTTTCCCACTGACTCCAAGTGTGTATCGTCAGTATTAACAGTGTGGAGGAAACCATGGTTCATATCCTAGGGAGTTACTATAGAGATCCTATAGAATTACTGGAGGGACTATGTCATAAACCCTCAGTTCCAGAATGGTATGAAAACTACAGCCGTTGTGTTGAGGGAGAAATCCAAACCAGTCTAATTGGATTGAATAGCAGAACCAGGCAAAGGAGATGCATTTCCTGTCTTTAACTGATGTAGGAACATAAAAGTAAGGCATGTGATCTTCTAGAAATCGTCTAATTGAATTATTGTCATATAATTGTAAATATATTTTTACACAGGTTTGTCTTCACTGCTTGTTTTTCTGGGATCGCTGTGAGCATTATGATATGATAGAACTTGTCTATTTCAGCCAGTGTGTGGACGGCGTTGTTCTATGGAATGGTGCCATATTGGCAGTTCATTTTGAAAGAATTATCTGAATCATTCCACTAAAACTGGCTGACAAGCTAACAAACATTCTGTGCAGATAATCTCTTCAAATGAATTGTATTACACAACGTCTTATCTCACCACTGACTGACCTACACCTCCCTTACCAAAATGGCTGACCACTGACCTACACCTCCCTTACCAAAATGGCTGACCACTGACCTACACCTCCCTTACCAACATGGCTGACCACTGACCTACACCTCTCTTACCAAAATGGCTGACCACTGACCTACACCTCCCTTACCAAAATGGCTGACCACTGACCTACAACTCCCTTACCAAAATGGCTGACCACTGACCTACAACTCCCTTACCAAAATGGCTGACCACTGACCTACACCTCCCTTACCAAAATGGCTGACCACTGACCTACACCTCCCTTACCAAAATGGCTGACCACTGACCTACAACTCCCTTGCCAAAATGGCTGACCACTGACCTACACTCCCTTACCAAAATGGCTGACCACTGATCTACACCTCCCTTACCAAAATGGCTGACCACTGACCTACAACTCCCTTACCAAAATGGCTGACCACTGACCTACACCTCCCTTACCAAAATGGCTGACCACTGACCTACAACTCCCTTACCAAAATGGCTGACCACTGACCTACAAGTCCCTTACCAAAATGGCTGACCACTGACCTACACCTCCCTTACCAAAATGGCTGACCACTGACCTACCAACTCCTTACCAAAATGGCTGACCACTGACCTACAACTCCCTTACCAAAATGGCTGACCACTGACCTACACTTCCCTTACCAAAATGGCTGACCACTGACCTACACCTCCCTTACCAAAATGGCTGACCACTGACCTACACCTCCCTTACCAACATGGCTGACCACTGACCTACACCTCCCTTACCAACATGGCTGACCACTGACCTACACCTCCCTTACCAAAATGGCTGACCACTGACCTACAACTCCCTTACCAAAATGGCTGACCACTGACCTACACCTCCCTTACCAAAATGGCTGACCACTGACCTACCAACTCCCTTACCAAAATGGCTGACCACTGACCTACAACTCCCTTACCAAAATGGCTGACCACTGACCTACACCTCCCTTACCAAAATGGCTGACCACTGACCTACAACTCCCTTACCAAATGGCTGACCACTGACTACACCTCCCTTACCAAAATGGCTGACCACTGACCTACACTCCCTTACCAAAATGGCTGACCACTGACCTACAACTCCCTTACCAAAATGGCTGACCACTGACCTACACCTCCCTTACCAAAATGGCTGACCACTGACCTACAACTCCTTACCAAAATGGCTGACCACTGACCTACACCTCCCTTACCAAAATGGCTGACCACTGACCTACACCTCCCTTACCAAAATGGCTGACCACTGACCTACACCTCCCTTACCAAAATGGCTGACCACTGACTGACCTACAACTCCCTTACCAAAATGGCTGACCACTGACTGACCTACAACTCCCTTACCAAATGGCTGACCACTGACCGACCAACAACTCCCTTACCAAAATGGCTGACCACTGACCTACCAACTCCCTTACCAAAATGGCTGACCACTGACCTACCCCAACTCCCTTACCAAAATGGCTGACCACTGACTTACCCACTCCCTTACCAAAAATGGCTGACCACTGACTTACCCAACTCCCTTACCAAAATAGCTGACCACTGACCTACCCACTCCCTTACCAAAATGGCTGACCACTGACCTACCAACTCCTTTACCAAAATGGCTGACCTTTTTATCCGTCCATTCTACTATTCTGATCCCTAATTCTATGGGAGTGCTATGGGTTCAACTACTATTTGAAATCATTTCAAGTACTTTATCTCTGCTTGGTTGAGTTTGCCTGGCTTAATGGGCCAATAAATCTCTGAACTTGAAACCCCACCCACCTGGCACTCCAGGCAGGCTAGTGTGGTCCTTGTTTTGCTCATTTGGTAGAG
>NW_021822544.1:0-23626 GCF_901001165.1 Salmo trutta
TTTGGCAAAATGGGGGGCGCTGCATCATTCTTGGGAGACGTCATGTTTACTGTTATCTTGTTTTAGTGTGGTAGTTGTTGATGTCACATTAATATGTTTCATGTTTTTGTGACCTTGTTGCGAGGCCTCATTGTACCTCTCCTCTCCTCTCCTCTCCTCTCCTCTCCTCTCCTCTCCTCTCCTCTCCTCTCCTCTCCTCTGTAAGTATTATGAGTTAATATGATGGTGGATCATTAGCATATTTTATTATCTCATTATAAACTCTATTCACCTAATTACCTCCAATTAACAACAATTATTGACTTCCTGCTTCCTGTTGGTGGAGAACCACTCAGAAGACAACAACAACACTCCATGGGAGGATAGATATTAAGGTCATAGTTCTCCCCGTGGCCAGGGACGACAGGCCGTGTTTCTGTACGTTGTCTGCTGTACACATTAGAGATCCATTAACACAACAGATCTCCCCTGATCTTCAAACACATCTCGTTATCCATTACCAGACATAGGCCTATAGTCTGGTTAGTGAAAGCAGTTAGTCTGGTTAACCTGAGACCAATAGCCTTCATGGATTTATAGTAATAAGTGTAGAAAGGGTGGATTAGTAAATGCTGTCTTACAAATTCTTGGTGTTCTTTGGTATTCTTTGATCGGATGAAGTTAACCACATTGTCATACAAGCTGTAACCAGGCCTATAGCCTTCATGGACTAATACAATTCGTTTTTAATGTCTTAGACATTCTTGGTATTCCTAGATACTCCTGTGTGGTGTTCACTGCACTCAAGGAACACTGTCTGTCGCTTCCAAACAAGGTGCAGTCGCTGCCTCGATCTCCAACCAAGGTGCTGTTGCATAGAAGGGACAATAGAGAGAACTGAAGAGAAGAGAATATTCATCCACTCTTGAAGAACAACGGGAAGTATAATACAAAAACTAATATAAATTATTATTATTTAAACTAACAAATGTTTGCATTTAACCTTCAGCACTCTTTCTCCACTCAACAACCTCTACAAGGTTACAATTAGGTCTGTTCTGTGTAAGTGTGTTTATGTTTCTAACAGCTGGGGAAACAATGATCCTTGATGGCGGGCTGAAGGACGGCCACTAACCACAACACTGTGGGCAGAACACAGCTATACATCATTATTAGACTGTTATTAATCATACAGTCAACCACACACACACACACACACACACACACACACACACACACACACACACACACACACACACACACACACACACACACACACACACACACACACACACACAGCATTCTACAAGGACTCACACACATCTTATAGCTAAGTTTAGATGTTGACATTACTGCTATCCCTAACCCTATCTTTAACCACAACCTTAACCCTAACTAATAAGTGACTGACCCATTTCAGAGTTAGCTGTTATCGTTACCGATTGCCTTTCAGTTTGGATTGCAGGTTCTTGAAAGATGGTTTCCAGAAACTTTAATTCACAATTTTTTTGTCACTGACAGACCCTATATAAAATTTGTCACATTCACTTGTATATCAGTCAGTTTTTTGTTGTTGATTCAGTCAGTGAATAAATAGGAGAGTTGAGGCAGTATGGGAAGCGTTGTTGTTTACATGGTGTGACAGGGATGGATGAGCTCAGTGCTCTGGTTTCTCTGGGGGTATACTCTGTGATCCTGCAGCTGTCTCTGGGTCTGCTACTGCTGCTGCTGATGCTGCAGCTGTCTCTGGGTCTGCTAATGCTGCTGCTGATGCTGCAACTGTCTCTGGGTCTGCTACTGCTGCTGATGCTGCAGCTGCCTCTGGGTCTGCAACTGCTGATGCTGCAGCTGTCTCTGAGTCTGCTACTGCTGCTGCTGATGCTGCAGCTGTCTCTGGGTCTGCTACTGCTGCTGATGCTGCAGCTGCCTCTGGGTCTGCAACTGCTGATGCTGCAGCTGTCTCTGGGTCTGCTACTGCTGCTGCTGATGCTGCAGCTGTCTCTGGATCTGCTACTGCTGCTGATGCCTCAGCTGGGTCTTTGAGCTAAGGATGTAAAAAATATCCAGCAACTCTTGGGAGAACAGTGGAAGAAACTGAGATTTATTTGAACAATAAATGATAATTTTTTAAACAACCTTCCATTGGCAGTTAGTTGCTGGATAGTTGTTCCATCTTCAGCTTGTGTCACTTTTCTTGTAGCTTGGTTTGAAAGTAGTTTTTTTTCCCTTTACTGTCTTTCTGAACCCCAAGAGCACTGAGAGGATGAACATATTCTCAAAACACAAGAACCAATAAAAAAACTGACCAAGATAATATATCTGACCATAATTATATCCTCCTGATTCCTGCTTACAAGCAAAAACTAAAGCAGGAAGTACTAGTGACTCGCTCAAAACAGAAGTGGTCAAAACCATCAAACAAGCAAAGCGTCAATACAGGATTAAGAATGAATCCTACTACCCCGGCTCTGATGCTCGTTGAATGTGGCAGGGTCTGAAATCTATTACGGATTACAAAGGGAAACCCAAACGCGAGCTGCCCAGTGACGCGAGCCTACCAGACGAGCTAAATGCCATTTATGCTTGCTTCGAGGCAAACAACACTGAAGCATGCACGAGAGCACAAGCTGTTCTGGATGACTGTGTGATAACGCTCTCGGTAGCTGATGTGAACAAAACCTTTAAACAGGTCAACATTCACAAAGCCGCTGGGCCAGACGGATTACCAGGGCGTGTACTCAAAGCATGCGTGGACCAACTGTCAAGTGTCTTCACTGACATTTTCAACTTCTCCCTGACCGAGTCTGTAATACCAACATGTTTCAAGGAGACCACCATAGTCCCTGTGCCCAAGGAAGCGAAGGTAACCTGCCTAAATGATTACGGCCCCGTGGCACTCATGTCGGTAGCCATGAAGTGCTTTGAAAGGCTGGTCATGGCTCACATCAACAGCATCCTCCCGGATACCCTAGACCCACTTCCTTTTGCATCCCGCCCCAACAGATCCACAGATCATGCAATCTCTATCGCACTCCACACTGCCCTTTCCCACCTGGACAAAAGGAACCCCTATGTGAGAATGCTGTTCATTGACTACAGCTCAGCGTTCAACACCATAGTGCCCATGAAGCTCATCACTAAGCTAAGGACTCTGGGACTAAACACCTCCCTCTGCAACTGGATCCTGGACTTCCTGACGGGCCACCCCCAGATGGTAAGAGTAGGCAACAACACGTCTGCCATGCTGATCCTTAACACTGGGTCTCTCAGGGGTGTGTACTTAGTCCCCTCCTGTATTCCCTGTTCACCCACGACAGCGTGGGCAAACACGACTCCAACACCACCATTAAGTTTGCTGGCGACACAACAGTGGTAGGCCTGATCACCGACAACGAAGAGACAGCCTATAGGGAGGAGGTCAGAGAACTGGCCGGGTGGTGCCAGGACAACAACCTCTCCCTCAATGTGAGCAAGACAAATTGGCTGATCGTGGACTACAGGAAAAGGCGGGCCGAACAGGCCCCAATTAACATCGACGGGGCTGTAGTGGAGCGGGTTGAGAGTTTCAAGTTCCTTGGTGTCCACATCACCAACGAACTATCATGGTCCAAACATACCAAGACAGTCGCGAAGAGGGCACGACAAAACCTTTTCCCCTTTAGGAGACTGAAAAGATTTGGCATGGGTCCCCAGATCCTCAAAAGGTTTTACAGCTGCACCATTGAGAGCATCCTGACCGGTTGCATCACCGCCTGGTATGGCAACTGCTCTGCATCTGACTGTAAGGCGCTACAGAGGGTAGTGCGAATGGCCCAGTACATCACTGGGGCCAAGCTTCCTGCCATCCAGGACCTGTACAATAGGCGATGTCAGAGGAAAGCCCATAAAACTGTCAGAGACTCCAGTCACCCAAGTTATAGACTGTTTCTCTGCTACCGCACGGCAAGCGGTATTGGAGCGCCAAGTATTGGATCAAAAGGCTCCTCAACAGCTTAAGACTACTGAACAATTAATAAAATTGTCACCGGATAATTTACATTGACCCCCTCCCTTTTTGTACACTGCTGCTGCTCGCAGTTTATTATCTATGCATAGTCACTTCACCCCTACCTACATGTACAAATTACCTCAACTAACCTGTACCCCCGCACATTGACTCAGTACCGGTGCCCCCTGTATATAGCCTCGTTATTGTTATTGTTACTTTTTATTATTACTTTTTATTTTAGTCTACTTGGTAAATATTTTCTTAAATCTTCTTGAACTGCGCTGTTGGTTAAGGGCTTGTAAACATTTCACAGTAAAGCCTACTCTTGTTGTATTCGGCGCATGTGGCAAATAAAGTTTGATTTGATTTTGATACCTTGATCTATGCTTTTTTCTGCCAGGTTGGACAGATAGCATGGCGGCAGTAGGTCTACTGCCTAACTACATATCTATGTTACTGATGTGCGAAAATGTAATTAGTGTTCTGAATCATTAAATTATATTTTCATCAATTGGAGTGATTTCTCTGACCTTAACATTGGGGTCAGCCCAGGATATGGATGTAGAGTGAGGTAAGAAGGAGCCATGCTGTCATTCCTGCATCTTCTGGAATTGGAAATCTAACAATCCAATTGAAATGCGAAATGAGAACACCTGATCCAAAACACTTATGTCATGCAGGCCATGGTTGAGTGATACATTTTCCGGCACATGTATGAAGCTCCCGACCGGAGTTCAATCCCTGCATCCACCCTTCCCACTGTTTCTCCCACCTGCCTGTATCCTCTTCTCCTTTTATAACTGTCTAAATAAAGTGTCGTAATGTCCTTAAAAAATGTATTAACAAATGACTGACAATGCCACAGTTCAATATTGACACATTTCTGTTTAATAGTGTGTGATACTCTTCTCTTAACGTAGTCTTTTCTGAGGTAGACCATTAATACAGTTCAAAAACATTGTTATCAGTTTGAAAACAGACAAAAAAACAGACATGAAATCAATACTTCATGTACAATATGTTGCAAAATGAGGTAGAAATGGTTACAGAAAATGTACAAGAACCAAAAACAAAGTCACTGTAAAAATAGATTAAAAACAGCTAACGAAAGGCTATTTTGTTGGACAAACTGTTCATATTTTTTATTTCCTCATTGGCTTTATAAAGGCAAAACACTGATTACAAACAGGTGTATTGTAGACGTGATGGACTTCAGTGATATGAACACAAAATCCTAACATGCTGCTGCATTGGTGAAACAATTTCTCCATAAGTAGGAATCTCATTTGAAACTTTGGCATTATAGCATTATCCCAGATCAATTCAGGACAGGGCTTTCTCTCTCAGTATTTCTGTTCAATCTGAGACTATTTAGTGACTATCCTATGACTATTTAGTCATATTGGGTGACTATTCTGTGATAATCAGTTTATCACCAAGTCTTTTTCCAAGAAATCAGTCAGACATTGTGAGGTCATTGTACTTTAAAAGGGCTACCTCACCCAATCATCAATACCTTCTAATGATCTGAGCCGTTCCTGCTAATTAACTCGGACTGATACCATCAAGCAGTAACATATATGTTTAGCGAGGTAATCCATTAACTAAAAACAACAAAACAGCTAACAGAAAAATTAACAAAATAAGTATATTCAACCAAATTCTACATGTTTGACAAACATGGATGTTTTGGGGAATCTGAGCCTGGTGAAATGGCTGAAAGATGTTTAACGAATCACATTGACTAATTATAGTATAGATATAGGCTGCTAATCATGAACTAAACTCTCATTACCTCTGTTTTAAACTATGACAGTTGGCCTCAAGCCCTAGGCCCTGCCTGATATGCAACACCTCTATCTGAAAGCTAATTACAACAGCCTGTAATGATTATTATCAATTATGTATCTTAATGTAGTTGCATATAAATGATTACATATTTAACCCATCTCTCAGTACCTTCATAAGGCTGAGTTCTCCTGCTTAGTTTAAGATGTATTTTTACTTTATTAGACCTACCATGTGGCCCATGGCACCCTATTCCCTATATAGAGCACTGCTTTTGACCAAGGCCCTAGTGAAAAGTTGTGCACTATAAAGGGAATAGGGTACCATTTGAGACAAAGTGATCAATATGTGCCTGAACCCTGGGGTCAGTGTGTTTGACCCAGCTGTATGGCATGACTGAAGACACCAGCTGTACTGAGGACACTGGGAGGCCAGAGTGGTGATATATCCAATCAGAGCAATGCCACTCCAAAAGAAGGGGGGTGTGATACTACCATAATGAGATTGCATTGGGGGGGAGAGGAAAAATAAGAACATTACATCATCCTCCAGCGCGCCTCCAGTCTACATAACTATGGTAACAGACCAGTATTCATGACATCACGTCAGTACCGAACTGAACTGAATGACCTCATGTTTCCAGACTGTTGTTAAACAGAGTGGTAGCGATAGCACAACCCTGTGAATATATTTTCCTCTGGCTTGTCTACATGTTATATCTAGTATTGTATTTTACATAAGCATAATACTGATTAGGGAAAGGGGGATACCTAGTCAGTTGTACAACTGAATGCATTCAACTGAAATGTGTTTTGCGAATTTAACCCAACCCCTCTGAATCAGAGAGGTGCGGGGGGCTGCCTTAATCGTCATCCACGTCTTCAGCGCCTGGGGAACAGTGGGTTAACGGCCTTGTTCAGGGGCAGAACAACAGATTTTTGACCTTGATTTGTCAGCTCGGGGATTTGATCCAGCAACCTTTCGGTTACCGGCCCAACGGTCTAACCACTAGGCTCCCTGTTTTTATTGTTAGACGTCATCTTCAGGTCCATTTTCTATTTTCTTCTGTTATATCTTGTCTGTGTCCAGGTTTGAAATATAAGTGTAATTTAAATGTGCACCTTTTTCTTTATATCTTTCATTGAATAATTGCATCTATTACAATAAAATATGTATATAACATTCATTTGTGAATAGTACATGTAAACACAATGCTTTGGGTTGATTTGTAAACAGTTTGTCCAACAAAAAATTAATACTTTCTGTGTTCAACATAACACTTCATAAACACAACCAGCCTTCCACCAAAAAAAATCGACATTCAAATTTAAAAACATGTATTTATATTCATATATAATAATAAAACCATTGATTTTATGGCGTCAAATATCCTGTGAAATACCTGAATTACATTCAATGTTACTCTTTGTAGCATTTTCAAGTTTCTCCCCAAAGGTATATGCACAGACAGCTGCAGTGTGTATGCAACAGGACTCTGTTTGGGCTCTTCTCTTTTTCCTCCCCCTCTTTCTCTCCTCTTCCTTCTCTCCTCCTCTTTCTCTCCTCCTCTACTCTCTCCACCAAGACCTGAAGATTACATACATTCTTTATTTCAAATTTCTGAGGTAAAGACATTTTTCCTGAGCATTTCAAACAAGACTTCCGCCATCTTGCCTGGCTGTGCCTGTCTGTGTTATACGCTGTATTAAAGCAACATCCAAGGAGCCTCCATCTTGCCTTGCTGTGCCTGTCTGTGTTATATTCTGTATTAAAGCAACATCCAAGGAGCCGCCATCTTGCCTTACTGTGCCTGTGTGTGTTATACGCTGTATTAAAGCAACATCCAAGGAGCCTCCATCTTGCCTTGCTGTGCCTGTCTGTGTTATATTCTGTATTAAAGCAACCTCCAAGGAGCCGCCATCTTGCCTTACTGTGCCTGTGTGTGTTATACGCTGTATTAAAGCAACATTCTCAGGAACTGGTGAACGAATGTGTGATAAATCAACATTCAAATAAATGTGTTGACATTATGTCTTTGAATTATAGTGTTGTATATTTAAGTAATAAGGCCCGAGGGGTGTGGTATATGGCCAATATACCACGGCTAAGGGCTGTTCTTAGGAACAATGCAACGCTGTGGTACATCGGCCCTACAGTATACCAGAAACCCCTGAGGTGCCTTATTACTATTATAAACTGGTTACAAACGTAATTACAACAGTAAAATGAAATGTTTGTCACACCCGTGGTATACAGTCTCACGGCTTTCAGCCAATCAATATTCAGGGCTCGAACCACCCAGTCTATAATCAAATACAGCCCAGTCTCATGACCAATATGTTCCATTTCAATGTTTTTTTTTAAGTTTGATTATAGTAATGGTCATGATGTCATGATTTTGGTGAGAAGCTATGTTTTAAGTCAACAACATATAATGATAAGAGACGATGAGCTACTATTGATCTTTTAGGTTAAAAAAAATATATAGTTGTTCAAACAGATCCTAAGCTCTTTTCACACACCAAATGACCAATAATGATGCTAAATAAGGTCATGACATCTAAAACACCACAGGAGAGGACTGGTAATGAATAAGGTAATGAAATCTAAAACATCACAGGAGAGGACTGGTAATGAATAAGGTCATGACATCTAAAACACCACAGGAGAGGACTGGTAATGAATAAGGTAATGACATCTAAAACACCACAGGAGAGGACTGGTAATGAATAAGGTCATGACATCTAAAACACCACAGGAGAGGACTGGTAATGAATAAGGTAATGACATCTAAAACATCACAGGAGAGGACTGGTAATGAATAAGGTAATGAAATCTAAAACATCACAGGAGAGGACTGGTAATGAATAAGGTAATGACATCTAAAACACCACAGGAGAGGACTGGTAATGAATAAGGTCATGACATCTAAAACACCACAGGAGAGGACTGGTAATGAATAAGGTAATGACATCTAAAACACCACAGGAGAGGACTGGTAATGAATAAGGTCATGACATCTAAAACACCACAGGAGAGGACTGGTAATGAATAAGGTCATGACATCTAAAACACCACAGGAGAGGACTGGTAATGAATAAGGTCATGACATCTAAAACACCACAGGAGAGGACTGGTAATGAATAAGGTCATGACATCTAAAACACCACAGGAGAGGACTGGTAATGAATAAGGTCATGACATCTAAAACACCACAGGAGAGGACTGGTAATGAATAAGGTAATGTAATCTAAAACACCACAGGAGAGGACTGGTAATGAATAAGGTCATGACATCTAAAACACCACAGGAGAGGACTGGTAATGAATAAGGTCATGACATCTAAAACATCACAGGAGAGGACTGGTAATGAATAAGGTAATGAAATCTAAAACACCACAGGAGATGACTGGTAATGAATAAGATAATGCAATCTAAAACACCACAGGAGAGGACTGGTAATGAATAAGGTCATGCAATCTAAAACATCACAGGAGAGGACTGGTAATGAATAGGGTAATGAAATCTAAAACACCACAGGAGAGGACTGGTAATGAATAAGGTAATGAAATCTAAAACACCACAGGAGATAACTGGTAATGAATAAGGTAATGCAATCTAAAACACCACAGGAGAGGACTGGTAATGAATAAGGTCATGAAATCTAAAACGTCACAGGAGAGGACTGGTAATGAATAAGGTAATGAAATCTAAACACCACAGGAGAGGACTGGTAATGAATAAGGTAATGAAATCTAAAACACCACAGGAGAGGACTGGTAATGAATAAGGTAATGAAATCTAAAACACCACAGGAGAGGACTGGTAATGAATAAGGTAATGAAATCTAAAACACCACAGGAGAGGACTGGTAATGAATAAGGTAATGAAATCTAAAACACCACAGGAGAGGACTGGTAATGAATAAGGTAATGAAATCTAAAACACCACAGGAGAGGACTGGTAATGAATAAAGTCCTGAGAGTAGCAGTCAGTCGACAGGGGGTTCTCCCTAATCAACCCTGGGTCCTGTTCATTAGGGCAAACGTTTAAAAAAGTTTTGCAATGGAAAACAAAAATGCGTTCTATGTTGGACGAGTCCAGGTAGTCCTGCCCCTATTCAGTCTGTTTTGCAACGGAAATCGAAAATACGTTTTTCTTATTGGACAAATCCAGGTTGTTCCTTCCCTGTTTCTGTATGTTTTATTTTGTTTGGTGCCTCATAAACAGGACCCTGATTATCCATTTCCTTGGACCACGTCACCTTGACAACACATTACTGATTTATGTCTTGGATCACGAATAATCAGGATCTTTGGATGGAATCCTAACTAACTCGAGATGCACGTTGCGCTCAACTAGGCTTTGTGTAAAAAGCGTCTGGCAGGCCCACGTGGTAGCGCTTGGCGAAGCTCCGATGCACAGCATCCTGGAGCAGGTCTGGCCTACCGGTGGCACACACCATGATCACCAGCCCAGGGGCTCCTCCCGCCAACCCTAACTCCATCTGGGCCTTCTCCAGGGCAGATAGCAACACCTGCCTCAGCCCCTCCTCCTTCTCCATAGCCTCCACCTCACTGAGCAGCACCACGGAGGGCTGCCTCGACCCCGCCACCTGCAGTGTGGCCCCCAGGATCCCCTCAGCCTCAGCCTTGCCTTTAGAGGCTAACATGGCCCCGCTGAGCCTATAGAAGGAGGCCCCAAGCTGGGAGGCCATAGAGCGTGCCAGGGTGGTCTTCCCGCCTCCCCGGGGGCCGAATAACAGAACGGTGGCTGGGGGGCGGACAGTGGGGCTGGGCCTAAGACAGGGCCACAGCAGCTCCTCCTCCAGAGCAGCCTTGACGTGGGTCAGCCCAGCCAGCTCCCCCCATAGCAGGGCCGGGCTACAGTCCAGCACCTCCCCGTTGACTAGATCCAGAAGCCTGGGGTCTGGACTCTTCAGGCTGCTCGACTCCCCTGGTCCAGACCCAGAATGGCCCTGGCCATGCAGGGAGGGGAGTTTATTGTTGTGGGCCAGGGAGGAGTGGTGCTGCTGCTGGGTGAAGCCCTGGTTCTCTGACCCCCCTCCTCCTCCTACGTTCTCCCCAGTCATCCCTGCTGGTGGGCTGTAGTCCCCTGCTAAAGCCACCCTGTACGGAGGGGACACGAGGGGCTGGGAGGAGAGCTTACTGGGCTTGAAGGCCTGGGGATCTGTGCTGTCCGTGGTGAAGCTACTGCTTTCTTTATCTCCCACTCTGTAGGGAGAGAGAGAGTCCCCTCCTCCGGGCTTCACTGGGTCATAGCCTGTATACTTACTGTATCTAGAGCCATCTTCCTCCTCGTCCAATGACATCTCAAACGCCTTCCTCTTCAACCCACCTCCGGATTCCTGGTAGCCGTAGCTACCCCCGACCACGGTGGGCCGGGAGGGGAGGGGAGTGGGGGCGGCCAGCCCCGGGGATAAGTACCCTGCAGAGGGGTGGCTGTAGGTGGGGCCCAGGCCAGGCTGGTGGGGGTAGCTGCTGGGGGGGTAGTTGTAGACCGAGGTGGAGAGGGAGTAGCTGGGCAACAGGGTGGGTGTGGGCTGGAGGGGGTGTTGGAGGGAGGCAGGGGGGAGTGCTGAGGGGGGCTGGGGGCAGTAGCCAGGCGAGACGTAGGTACCGTTGTAGCTGGGGCGGTTGTAGTCACCTGAGTGAGAGCCAGAGGAGGAGCTGCTACCACTATAACAAGACTCTGAGAGGTTACTGTTGACCCCCGACATATTGCTGGCCCCTGGGGGCCCTGCTGACGTTGCCCCGGCCTTAGGGCCCAACAGACCGTCCAGGGACCCAGGGTAGAGCCCCTCTGCACTGTGGCTCAGGGGCCAGGGTTCCAGCTCAGTCTTGAGGCCAATAAGGCCCCCGAAAGCCCCTGGCTCTGGGTAGGCCCCTGCAGCGGGCCCCGGTGGACGATCATATGGCGAGTCTAGAACATCACAGTACTTCTCTGCGTAGCTCTTCAGCAGGTTGGAGGCGGTGAGGGCTGAAATGTCATCATTGGCCCAGGCGTAGCCGTGGGCGGAGCCACCTCGGCCGTGGGCGCGGCCAGCAGCGTAAAGCTCAGACTTGTGGGCCGGTGAGGAGGTAGTGGAGGACACATCCAGGTGCTGCTCAGGCCACTGGCTGAGGGACTGGCTGAGGGACTGGCTGAGGGACTGGGCATGCTCCGGGTTCCAGGGCATCTTATACAGGCCTGGAGGAGAGGACACAGACAGAGAGACACCACGTTATATACTGTAAGGTGCTGCTTAAAAACTCATACACACCGGTAGAATTGTCAAACGTTTGCCTGCTGAGCCAAACGGATTACCAGGACGTGTACTTCGAGCATGCGCTGACCAACTGGCAAGTGTCTTCACTGACATTTTAACCTTTAATACCAACATGTTTCAAGCAGACCACCATAGTCCCTGTGCCCAAGAACACCAAGTTAACCTGTCTAAGTTAACCTGTCCATTATCCAGGAAACACTAGAACCAACTCCAATTTGCATACATCCCCAACAGATCCACAGATGACGCAGTCTCTATTGCACTGGTGCAGGCTGTGTTAGTACTAGTGTGGGCTGTGTTAGTAGTGGTGTGGGCTGTGTTAGTAGTGGTGTGGGCTGTGTTAGTAGTGGTGTGGGCTGTGTTAGTAGTGGTGTGGGCTGTGTTAGTAGTAGTGTGGTCTGTGTTAGTAGTGATGTGGGCTGTGTTAGTAGTAGTGTGGGCTGTGTTAGCACTAGTGTGGGCTGTGTTAGTAGTAGTGTGGGCTGTGTTAGTAGTGGTGTGGGCTGTGTTAGTAGTGGTGTGGGCTGTGTTAGTAGTTGTGTGGGCTGTGTTAGTACTAGTGTGGGCTGTGTTAGTAGTAGTGTGGGCTGTGTTAGTAGTGGTGTGGGCTGTGTTAGTACTAGTGTGGGCTGTGTTAGTAGTGGTGTGGGCTGTGTTAGTAGTAGTGTGGGCTGTGTTAGTACTAGTGTGGGCTGTGTTAGTAGTGGTGTGGGCTGTGTTAGTAGTGGTGTGGGCTGTGTTAGTAGTTGTGTGGGCTGTGTTAGTAGTGGTACAGGCTGTGTTAGTAGTGGTGCAGGCTGTGTTAGTAGTAGTGTGGGCTGTGTTAGTAGTAGTGTGGGCTGTGTTAGTAGTGGTACAGGCTGTGTTAGTAGTGGTACAGGCTGTGTTAGTAGTGGTGTGGGCTGTGTTAGAAGTAGTGTGGGCTGTGTTAGTACTAGTGTGGGCTGTGTTAGTAGTGGTGTGGTCTGTGTTAGTAGTGGAGTGGTGATAATAGTAGTGGTGTGGTGATGATAGTAGTGTAGTGGTGATGATAGTAGTGTAGTGGTGATGATAGTGGTGGTGTGGTGATGATAGTAGTGGTGTGGTGATGATAGTGGTGGTGTGGTGATGATAGTAGTGTAGTGGTGGTGTGGTGATGATAGTAGTGTAGTGGTGGTGAAAGTAGTGTAGTGGTGATAATAGTAGTGGTGTGGTGATGATAGTAGTGTAGTGGTGGTGATAGTAGTGTAGTGGTGATGATAGTAGTGGTGTGGGCTGTGTTAGTAGTGGTGTGGTCTGTGTTAGTAGTGGAGTGGTGATAATAGTAGTGGTGTGGTGATGATAGTAGTGTAGTGGTGATGATAGTAGTGTAGTGGTGATGATAGTAGTGTAGTGGTGATGATAGTGGTGGTGTGGTGATGATAGTAGTGGTGTGGTGATGATAGTGGTGGTGTGGTGATGATAGTAGTGTAGTGGTGGTGTGGTGATGATAGTAGTGTAGTGGTGGTGAAAGTAGTGTAGTGGTGATGATAGTAGTGGTGTGGTGATGATAGTAGTGTAGTGGTGATGATAGTAGTGTAGTGGTGATGATAGTAGTGGTGTGGTGATGATAGTAGTGTAGTGGTGATGATAGTAGTGTAGTGGTGATGATAGTAGTGGTGTGGTGATGATAGTAGTGTAGTGGTGATGATAGTAGTGGTGTGGTGATGATAGTAGTGTAGTGGTGATGATAGTAGTGGTGTGGTGATGATAGTGGTGGTGTGGTGATGATAGTAGTGTAGTGGTGGTGTGGTGATGATAGTAGTGTAGTGGTGATGATAGTAGTGGTGTGGTGATGATAGTAGTGTAGTGGTGATGATAGTAGTGTAGTGGTTATTGTAGTGGTGTAGTGGTGATGATAGTAGTGGTGTGGTGATGATAGTAGTGGTGTGGTGATGATAGTAGTGTAGTGGTGATGATAGTAGTGTAGTGATGATGATAGCAGTGGTGTGGTGATGATAGTAGTGTAGTGGTGATGATAGCAGTGGTGTGGTGATGATAGTAGTGTAGTGGTTATTGTAGTGGTGTAGTGGTGATGATAGTAGTGGTGTGGCGATGATAGTAGTGTAGTGGTGATGATAGCAGTGGTGTGGTGATGGCGATGATAAAAAAAGAGATAGAGAAAAAGAGAGAGAGAGAGAGAAGGAGAAACACTGAGAAAGAGAGAGCGAGAGAGAGAGAGAGAGAGAGAGAGAGGAAGAGAGAGAGAGAGAGAGAGAGAGAGAGAGAGAGAGAGAGAGAGAGAAAAAAAGAAACAGAGATTTGAATTTTGGATTTATTAGGATCCCCATTAGCCGACACCAATGGCAACAGCTAGTCTTACTGGGGGCCGACGTATAACGGAAAAGACATTACAGAGAAAAGACTTTAGAATTTACATACATTTAAAAACATTAACATGAAGTGTGTGTGTGTGCATCTATCAGTTACACATACTGTACATGCCAATACAAACACACAAAAAGTAGGTCACATCGGGGGGAGGCGTTGTGCCGCGAAGTGTTGCTTTATTTGTTTTTTTAAACAAGGTTTGCTGTTCACTTGCGCTGTGTAAGATGGAAGGGAATTCCATGCACTCATGGCTCTGTATAATACTGTACATTTTCTTGAATTTGTTCTAAACCTGGGGACTGTGAAAAGACCCATGGCGGCAAGTCTGGTAATTGTTTGTGTCAGTGCTGTGTATCAGTTGACTATGCAAACATTTTGGAATTTCCAACACATTAATGTTGCCAAAAAAACAAGAAGTGGCGCAGTCAGTCTTTTCTCAACTAGTATTAATATTAGCCCTCTGATCACAATGAAGAGCAAGACATGCCACTCTGTTCTGGACCAGCTGCAGCTTAGTTAACTAAGTCTTTCTTTGCAGCACTTGGTCATATGACTGGACAATAATCAAGATAAGATAAAACTAGAGCCTGCAGGACTTCCTTTGTGGAGTGTTGTGTCAAAAAAGCAGAGCGTCTCTTTATTATGCACAGAGCTCTACCCATCTATACAACCATTGAATCAATATTTATTGACAGTTTACAATCTACGCTAACACCAAGTAATTTAGTCTCCTCAATTTGTTCAACAGCCACACCATTCATTACCAGAGTTTGCTGAGTTCTAGAACTTAGGGAATGATTTGTACCAAATACAATGCTCTTAGTTTTAGAGATATTCAGGACTAGTTAATTTCTGGCCACTCATTCCAAAACAGACTACAACTCTTTGTTATGGGTTTCAGTGACTTCATTATCTCTGGTTGCTGATGCGTATATGGTTGAATCATCAGCATACATGGACACACATGCTTTGTTTAATGCCAGTGACAGGTCATTGGTAAAACTAGAAAAGAGTAGAGGGCCTAGAGAGCTGCCCTGCGGTACACCACACTTTACATGTTTGACATTAGAGAAGCTTCCATTAAAGTAAACCGTTTGAGTTCTATTAGATAGATAGATCTGACTCCACGATATAGCAGTTTGAAAAGCCATAACACATATGTTTTCTCAACAACAGGTTATAGTCAAACATATCAATGGCTGCACTGAAATCTAACATCACAGCTCCCGCAATGTTATTATACATTTATTTCAAGCAATCATCAGTAATTTGTGTCATTGCAGTACATGTTGAGTGTTCTTCACTATAAGCATGCTGAAAGTCTGTTGTTAATTTGTATTGTTTTTGGTCAAACACAATTTTAAACACAGCTAAGAGCTGTTAGAACCAGTGAAGGCCGCTTTTCCAATCTTGGGTAGCAGAATGACTTTGGCTTCCCTCCAGGCCTGAGGACAAAGACTTTCCTCTAGGCTCAGATTAAAGGTATGACAGATAGGTGTGGCTATAGAGTCTGCTACCATCCTCAGTAGCGTTCCATTTAAGTTGTCAATGCCAAGAGGTTTGTCATTGTAACGCCCTGGCCATAGAGAGGGGTTTTTGTTCTTTATTTTGGTTAGGCCAGGGTGTTACATTGGGTGGGCGTTCTATGTTCCTTTTTCTATGTTTTGGTATTTCTTTGTTTTGGGCCGTGTGTGTGGCTCCCAATCAGGCACAGCTGAAGCTCGTTGCTGCTGATTGGGAGTCACACATAAGGAGCATGTTTTTCCTTTGGGTTTTGTGGGTAATTGTTTCTGTCAGTGTTTTGTACCAGACAGGACTGTTTGCTGTCGGTTTGCTCTTTTCTTGTTTTGTATAGTGTTCACGTTGTTTATATTAAATTCTAATAATGAACACTAACTCCGCTGCACCTTGGTCCACTTCTTCAGACGACAGCCGTTACAGTCATTATTGATCTATAACAATACTTTTCCCACCTCTCCCACACTAACTTTACAAAATTCAAACTTGCAATGCTTTTTCAGTATTCTTTTTTTTATACATGAGTACGATGGCTCACTGTTCGTTGTTGCCATTTCCTGCCTAAGTTTTCCCACTATGCCAATGAAGGAATCATTAAAATAATTGGCAACATCAAATGGTTTTGTGATGAATAAGCCATCTGATTCGATGAAATTCTGCCCATAATTTCATTTAAAGTACTCCAAGGTTTTTCCCCATCATTCTTTATATCATTGATCTTGGTTTCATAATACAGTTTATCATTTTTTGTTGTTGAGTTTAGTAACATCATTTCTCAATTTGCAGTAAGTCAAACAGTCAGATGTACAGCCAGACTTATTAGCCACTCCTTTATCCCCATCTCTTTCAGCCACACAGTTTTTCAGTTCCTCATCAATCCATGGAGCCTTAACAGTTCTAACAGTCCGTTTCTTAACAGGTGCATGTTTATCAATAATTGGAAGAAGCAATTTCATAAATTCATCAAGTGCAGAGTCTGGATGCTCCTCATTAATCACATCAGACCAACAAATATATTTAACATCATCCACATAAGAGTCACAGCAAAATCTTTTGTATGATCTCTTAGACACTATTTTAAGTTGGCTGTTGGAACTTTTGGCTTTCCTGGATATAGTCACTATATTGTGATCACCTCATCCAATGGGTACAGATACAGCTTTAGAACAAAGTTCTACAGTATTAGTGAACATGTGATCAATACATGTGGATGATCTTGTTCCTGTAGTGTTTGTAAACACCCTGGTAGGTTGATTAATAACCTGAACCAGATTACAGACACTGGTTACAGTGAGAAACTTCCTCTTGAGCAGACAGCTTGATGAAAACCAGTCAATATTCAGATCCCCAAGAAAGTAGACCTCTCTGTTTACATCACATACACTATCAAGCATTTCAAACATATTATTTAGATACTGACTGTTAGCACTTGGTGACCTATAGCAACACCCCAAAAGAAAAGGCTTTAGATGTGCCAAGTGAACCTGCAACCACAACACTTCAATAACAATTGACATAAGATCTTCTTTAAGCATACACCTCTCTGAATAAATACCTCTCCCATAAGAATTCCTGTCTCTTCTGTAGATGTTATATCCTTGTATTGATACTGCTGTATCATCAAATGAATTATCTAAGTGTGTCTCAGAAATGGCTAATATATTCATGTTATCTGATGCTAATATATGAAGTTATTGATTTCATGAACCTTATTTCTAAGACTACATATATTAATATGGGCTATTGTCAGCTTTTTCCTGGGTAGCTTATCAGCGATAGACATAATATGGAAAAGAGCAAACCAAGCAAGAGAAAAGAATATACATTCAGCAGTCCATTAGTCAGTTGGTGTGTGTAAGTGTGTGTGTGTGTGCTACGGGGTTGAAGCTACAAACCCATCGGCTTGGCTCTCTTATCCCTTCCAGGCTTTTGAGAAGGAGGGTGGACAATGAGCCTGTCATAGCGGATGTAAGCAATGTCCCCACAGCTACCTTGTCCTTGAACCTCAGGAAATTGACCACTATCGGACTGGGCCTGTCACCTGGGCCGCTGTTGGGTTTTGTGGGCGTGCTTCACCTCAATCTTTCTGTGGTCCATCTTCAGTTTCTCAGAGATAATTTCCTTCACTTTGTCCTTAGACTCCGTCCCGGTGTCATGTGGAGATTCTGCAATTCCATCCACAACCATGTTGTTCCGCCTTGATTGTCCATTGAGATAATTTTTGTCATTGTTATCATGGATTCACATACAGAACTGATGTCCTCTCTCAATGATTTCTGTCACCTTGCCATTCTCCTGTTTAAACTCATCGAGCTGTTCTTGGGAGAACTACAAACTGTTCTTCAGGTCCTGGATCTCTCTGGTCAGGTCGTCCATTCTTTTATTAGTTGAATCCACCAGTATTTGGACAAAACACTTGAAGCTATTTTGTTTTTGTTGTAACAACTGCTTGTAGAACTATTTTTGTTCGTTTAAAATATCCTTCACCTGTGATCGAGAGACACCACTGTCCTCAATGGTACTCCCACCGGCTTTGGTGTTTGGCATGGTAACAACAGTAGGTTACGCTGTTACTCCTCGCAGTTTCAGACAGGGCAGGTCGTAGGGAATATTGAAAACAACAGCAACAACAACAACAAAATATCAGGGGTCTAGACAGCCACAAGCCAGAGACAATCCTCTGTCCCAGCTGCAAAGGCTAACCTCCCGCGGGCTGCGTTGAAGCCCTCAGGAAAACCCTGGTAGCTTGATAGGCAGCTAGCTAACAGCTAGGCTAGCTGCTATGCCAAACAGCTCCTCAGACCTGTTCTTGGTCAGCAGGATCACTGGACAAATAGTAGCGTCCCATCAACTGATGCCAACCATGTCGCTGGATCCAAACTCAAAAGGGAGCTAGATATAACCAAACTTTTTCAAACGACTTTCAAAACTTTACAAAACAACAAACCGAGCTCTTCCTCGTCTCGCGTTCAACAGGAAGTGATGACAGGAAGTGAGAGAAAAAGAAAGAAAGAGAAAGAGTAAGCGAGAGAGCGAGAGAAAATAAATGACTCAGGTCATTCTCATCTGTAGCAGGCAGAAGGACTAAACCAGGCAGCAGGACTAAACCAGGCAGCAGGACTAGACCAGGCAGCAGGACTAGACCAGGCAGCAGGACTAAACCAGGCAGAAGGACTAAACCAGGCAGCAGGACTAGACCAGGCAGCAGGACTAGACCAGGCAGCAGGACTAGACCAGGCAGCAGGACTAGAGCAGGCAGCAGGACTAGACCAGGCAGCAGGACTAAACCAGGCAGCAGGACTAGACCAGGCAGCAGGACTAAACCAGGCAGCAGGACTAGACCAGGCAGATGGACTAAACCAGGCAGCAGGACTAGACCAGGCAGCAGGACTAGACCAGGCAGCAGGACTAGACCAGGCAGCAGGACTTTTAGATGGTGAAAACGTCTATCATACATGTCAGATATCAATACTGGCCTATGTCATAACTCAGGAGGACGTTTTCTCTTGAATTAGCCATAGTTCATATTTTTGCGAAATTCCTACCTTGAGAAATGTTTTATTTAACAGAGGGTCTAGGACATGTTTCTGCCTCTTTAGTCCAGGGTGCATTGCATGGTGCGTTGCGAGAGATATTATAGGAAGGAGATAGGAATCCAATGAATGAAGAACGCGTAACGCCCCACCCAGCAGAATGTCGACTAATCGCGTTCACGTTGTCATGCTGCGTCACGTCGTTGCTAAGCTAATCATCACGCACTCCCTTCTCAAAGTCAGTGTATATGTCGAGAAACGAGCCTTTTTTTCCTCGTAAGTATGTACGGTGCCACGATTCCAAAGCAATACGATACTACAGATGGCAAGTTCATTAACTCTCATCTCGTAAAAGATTTGTAATGTTGTACTTCTTGTTGACAAAATGTATGTTTGTTGAGCTAGCACCCAATAGACTTCCATTAATTCCTTAAAGGAGAGCTCTCCTTGTCCCAGAATCAGCCAAGATGAAGGGGAGGAAACAGGTTAAAGAAGGATTTTTAAGCCTTGAGACAATTGAGACATGAATTATGTACCAGTCAGAGGTTGAACGGGCAAGACAAAAGATTTAAGTGCCTTTGAATGGGGTATGATAGTAGGTGTCAGGCGCACTGGTTTGAGGGTGTAAAGAACTGCAACGCTGCTGGGGTTTTCTCGCTCAACAGTTTCCCATGTGTGTCAACAATGGTCCACCATCCAAAGGACATCCAGCCAACTTGACACAACTGTGGGAAGCATTGGGGTCAACATGGTCCAGCATCCAATGGACATCCAGCCAAATTGACTCAGCCGTTTTAGTAATACTGTCTCTGAGTCTCTCGAGTCATTGTGAGAGCTGCTCGTCCACGAGACATCCTCTCTGTTCCCTCGGCCCTGCCGTGTGTGTGTGTGTGTGTGTGTCGTCCACCACTCGGACCATCCTGTTGGCTCTGAGACAAAGCCTAGAGGATCCCATTGTCAGCAAGCTGCCGAGGTCTAATTATGGAAATCTTACTAATCTATTCAGCCGCAGCTAGCCCTCTGGCAGCCTTTGTTCCTGCAAGGGATTTATTGAAGGACCTGTGTGTGTGTGTGTGTGTGTGTGTGTGTGTGTGTGTGTGTGTGTGTGTGTGTGTGTGTGTGTGTGTGTGTGTGTGTGTGTGTGTGTGTGTGTGTGTGTGTGTGTGCTGCTGCCTCCTTTTGTATGGTAGAGGAGCCTCCTCAACTGATGTTAGCTTTATTTGGGGAGGCAAAGAGGAGAGGCTTTTAAGAGCTGAGGAGTGTCGTCTAGGTGGGTCAGGTAGGTGGGTCAGGGTTATATTCACTAGACACCAAACGGAAGAAAACACACCAAAATGAGGAGGGACTACCTGAACTTTGTTGCAAAACATTTGCAGTTGCAAAATATTTTGCCATGGTTTGTTACATGTGCTCTAATCACAGGGCCATTCACTGATCTGGTATTCCTCATTTCCCCAGGGCACAATGGCTTTTCGGGTTGACTGAGTGAAACTGGGAGCTTTAGTCGTGATGGTGGACTGGAGCTGAACTCTCAGTCAGTGTGTTGTGGTTTTCTCTGAGGCAGAGATTGAAACTTGAGCTTGGCAGGGAACCTAGTGCTGGAGTGTCGCGGTGCTGTTACACTGCTCCCCTGGAGCTCTTCCTCCTCTCCTCTTCTCCCTCCTCTCCACTTCCACCTATCATCTCCGCTGGCCGCAGAGGAAAGGAGGGGAGAGGAGAGGACGGACAGGAGAGGAGAGAGGAGAAGAAGCAGCTTGTAAACAACAATAGCTCTCCCTGGATCAATCCAGTCAGCCTGTATTCAGGGAGAGAGAGACACAGTCTACCTCCACCTTACCTACCAAACCCTGTAAACTAGCTACTTCCTTTACCACCCCCACCCAACCCATTAAAACCCTGAAACTAGCTACTTCCTTTACCACCCCCACCCAACCCATTAAAACCCTGTAAACTAGCTATGTCCTGCACCAACCCCAGCTTACCTACCAAACACTGTAAACTAGCTACGCCCTCCTCCACCCCCAGCTTACCTACCAAACACTGTAAACTAGCTACGCCCTCCTCCACCCCCAGCTAACCTACCAAACCCTGTAAACTAGCTACGCCCTCCTCCACCCCCAGCTAACCTACCAAACCCTGTAAACTAGCTACGCCCTCCTCCACCCCCACCTAACCTACCAAACCCTGTAAACTAGCTACGCCCTCCTCCACCCCCACCGAACCTACCAAACCCTGTAAACTAGCTACGCCCTCCTCCACCCCCAGCTAACCTAGCAAACCCTGTAAACTAGCTACGCCCTCCTCCACCCCCAGCTAACCTACCAAACCCTGTAAGCTAGCTACGCCCTCCTCCACCCCCACCTAACCTACCAAACCCTGTAAACTAGCTACGCCCTCCTCCACCCCCACCTAACCTACCAAACCCTGTAAACTAGCTACACCCTCCTCCAACCCACCTAACCTACCAAACCCTGTAAACTAGCTACGCCCTCCTCCACCCCCACCTAACCTACCAAACCCTGTAAACTAGCTACGCCCTCCTCCACCCCCACCTAACCTACCAAACCCTGTAAACTAGCTACGCCCTCCTCCACCCCCACCTAACCTACCAAACCCTGTAAACTAGCTACGCTCTCCTCCACCCCCACCTAACCTACCAAATCTTGTAAACTAGCTACGCCCTCCTCCACCCCCACCTAACCTACCAAACCCTGTAAACTAGTTACGCCCTCCTCCACCCCCACCTAGCCTACCAAACCCTGTAAACTAGCTACGCCCTCCTCCACCCCCACCTAACCTACCAAACCCTGTAAACTAGCTACACCCTCCTCCACCCCACCTAACCTACCAAACCCTGTAAACTAGCTACGCCCTCCTCCACCCCCACCTAACTTACCAAACCCTGTAAACTAGCTACGCCCTCCTCCACCCCCACCTAAACTACCAAACCCTGTAAACTAGCTACGCCCTCCTCCACCCCCACCTAACCTACCAAACACTCGTAATCAAATGTTTGCAGAGTGCATGAAGCCTCTTTCCCTACAAACTCAGATGTGGGTTGAAGAGCTGTTTATTAAATCATGGGCGCAACTTTGGTTTATCCAGTGGGAGTATCACTCCAAACAGCCTACCCGACCACTCGGAGATGTCCACATGGTCCTTAAGCACACCGTTGACTTGTTTTGTATCACATTCCAATGATTAAACATTTCAATGATCACATTCCAATGATAAAACTGATGGGGACAAAAAAATTCAATTTCAGACATGTCCCTCCGTCCCCAGTGGTAGTTGAGCCCCGGTATTAAATGGACAGAATCTTTCTTTGATGTACCAACTAACTTATTCCCCTCAATTCTGCCTGGGCGGCAGGTAGCCCGGTGGTTAGAGCGGCAGGTAGCCCGGTGGTTAGGGCGGCAGGTAGCCCGGTGGCTAGAGCGGCAGGTAGCCCGGTGGCTAGGGCGGCAGGTAGCCCGGTGGCTAGGGCGGCAGGTAGCCCGGTGGTTAGGGCGGCAGGTAGCCCGGTGGCTAGGGCGGCAGGTAGCCCGGTGGTTAGGGCGGCAGGTAGCCCAGTGGCTAGAGCGGCAGGTAGCCCAGTGGCTAGAGCGGCAGGTAGCCCAGTGGTTAGAGTGTTGGGCCAGTAACCAGAAGGTTGCTAGATTGAACACCAGGAGGGGATTTGAATCCCAAAAAATGTGCTTATGTATGTTTTCACAACAATGCATTCATTTTTACCTGGCAACCTAGTAGCTGTTTGACCATGATTACTCTCGTTACCGCTCTAAGCCTCCATCACACGGACATGGTTGACAGATCACTTCTCAGACCTGAACTAAAACACACAGTGCAAGTGTGTAGTAATGAAGCACATTCTAGGTTAACTAAATGCCTCCACCTACTATAATTGACCTCAAAATGTCACTCTGTCTGTGTGTCTGTCAAGCAGATGACAGACATTCCCTGTGAGAATTCACAGCTCAAACATGTTCTGAGATGGTCTGAATGATCCTAAAGGTTTGTTCCCAGCAGCCCCGAACAGAAAACTACAGAGGGAGAAGAGTCCAGTCCAGTTCTTTATAGATTGTGGACTAGAGGTATTTCTGGAATTCAACATGGACAATCTGTTTCTGAAACAGTCATTAAAACCTTCTAAAGCACAGTGCTCTGAGCTCAAACTGTGTG
>NW_021822545.1:0-2500 GCF_901001165.1 Salmo trutta
ACACACACACACGCGCACACACACACACACTCACACACACACACACACACCACACACACACACACACACACACACACACACACACACACACACACACACACACACACACACACACACACACACACACACACACACACACACACACATACACAGTTAGGTATCTGTATTTGTGCTGTTGCCAGAGTCTTCTGTCTGCTGTCCGTATTGTCTTGCATATCTTCTCCTCCATTATCCTGCGTCTCCACCAAAGGCCTTCTGCTTCCTGCCGTCGATATGAATCAGAATCTGTCCTGAAGACTTGGGCCCTGGTTCAATAAAGATACAAACCACACAAAGAACGTTCTGGGTACTTTACTGCAACCAATTATGGTTAGCTGGGAAAACATTACTGGGACACTGTGTTATTATTGAGGGGGGGGGGGCAGGTAGCCTAGTGGTTAGAGGGGGGGGGGCAGGTAGCCTAGTGGTTAGAGGGGGGGGGGGCAGGTAGTCTAGTGGTTAGAGGGGGGGGGGCAGGTAGTCTAGTGGTTAGAGGGGGGGGGGCAGGTAGTCTAGTGGTTAGGGGGGGGGCAGGTAGTCTAGTGGTTAGAGGGGGGGGCAGGTAGTCTAGTGGTTAGAGAGGGAGGGGGGCAGGTAGCCTAGTGGTTAGAGGGGGGGGGGCAGGTAGCCTAGTGGTTAGAGGGAGGGGGGCAGGTAGTCTAGTGGTTAGAGGGGGGGGGGCAGGTAGTCTAGTGGTTAGAGTGGGGGGGCAGGTAGTCTAGTGGTTAGAGGGGGGGGCAGGTAGCCTAGTGGTTAGAGGGGGGGGCAGGTAGCCTAGTGGTTAGAGAGGGGGGGGGCAGGTAGTCTAGTGGTTAGAGGGGGGGGGGCAGGTAGCCTAGTGGTTAGAGAGGGGGGGGGCAGGTAGTCTAGTGGTTAGAGGGGGGGGGGCAGGTAGTCTAGTGGTTAGAGGGGGGAGGCAGGTAGCCTAGTGGTTAGAGGGGGGGGCAGGTAGTCTAGTGGTTAGAGGGGGGGGGCAGGTAGTCTAGTGGTTAGAGGGGGGGGGCAGGTAGTCTAGTGGTTAGAGGGGGGGGGCAGGTAGTCTAGTGGTTAGAGGGGGGGGGCAGGTAGTCTAGTGGTTAGAGGGGGGGGGGCAGGTAGCCTAGTGGTTAGAAGGGGGGGGGCAGGTAGTCTAGTGGTTAGAGGGGGGGGGCAGGTAGTCTAGTGGTTAGAGGGGGGGGGCAGGTAGTCTAGTGGTTAGAGGGGGGGGGCAGGTAGTCTAGTGGTTAGAGGGGGGGGGCAGGTAGTCTAGTGGTTAGAGGGGGGGGGCAGGTAGCCTAGTGGTTAGAGGGGGGGCAGGTAGTCTAGTGGTTAGAGGGGGGGGGGGCAGGTAGCCTAGTGGTTAGAGGGGGGGGCAGGTAGTCTAGTGGTTAGAGGGGGGGGGGTAGTCTAGTGGTTAGAGGGGGGGGCAGGTAGCCTAGTGGTTAGAGGGGGGGGGGGGGCAGGTAGCCAGAGCCTTATCTCTCAGACAACTAAACACAATTTCACTACAGGTCAGACAGACCACAGACTCTCTCTCTCTCTCTCTCTCTCTCTCTCTCTCTCTCTCTCTCTCTCTCTCTCTCTCTCTCTCTCTCCTCTCTCTCTCTCTCTCTCTCTCCTCCTTTGCTCTGTTCAGCCCTGGGAGGCATCCATCTACGTATTTTAATGTACCTCTGGGGGTCACTGCAGAACGACGAGGCGAAGGCCACCAAACAGTCAGTCAGGTGACATCATGCATGCAGCCCAAATGGCACCCTATGGACCCTGGTCAGAAGTAAATGCCCTATAGGGTGCCATTTGAACCCTGGTGAGAAGTACTGCCCTATTATATAGTGAACAGGGTGCCATTTGAACCCTGGTCAGAAGTACAGCCCTATTATATAGTGAACAGGGTGTCATTTGAACCCTGGACAGAAGTACTGCCCTATTATATAGTGAACAGGGTGTCATTTGAGACGCAGTCCATGACATCACCCCAAATAATACCAGGCCACTCCCTGGCCCTCCTTGCTCCCCCCCCCCCCCCCCCCCCCCCCCCGGGCCCCGGCCTCTAGCCCAACCATAACCCACCAGCCCCCAGCTCTTTGCTCCTAATTGACTTGACTTCCTCCTAATTCTGCCTGAATCACTGGCCCATTATAAAAGGTTCTGAAAGTCAGCATTCATCCTGAGCTGGTAGCTGGACCCTCCAGCACCTTACCTGCTTTTTCCACAGAGCTCCTTCCCTTCCTCACCGAGACTGAGACTGCAGGACCACAGTAGAGCCCACAGGCCTCTGGTCAACAGAGACTGAGACTGAGACTGCAGGACCACAACAGTAGAGCCCACAGGCCTCTGGTCAACAGAGACTGAAAGACAACAGTAGAGCCCACAGGCCTCTGGTCAACTGAGACTGAGACTGCAGGACCACAACAGTAGAGCCCACAGGCCTCTGGTCAACAGAGACTGAGACTGCAGGACCACAACAGTAGAGCCCACAGGC
>NW_021822545.1:7500-23587 GCF_901001165.1 Salmo trutta
TATTGGCTGGCCTGGCCCTGCTTCAGCCCTGGGGAATAGGAAGGTATACAGTCTGCCTATTGGCTGGCCTGGCCCTGCTTCAGCCCTGGGGAATAGGAAGGTATACAGTCTGCCTATTGGCTGGCCTGGCCCTGCTTCAGCCCTGGGGAATAGGAAGGTATACAGTCTGCCTATTGGCTGGCCTGGCCCTGCTTCAGCCCTGGGCAATAGGAAGGTATACAGTCTGCCTATTGGCTGGCCTGGCCCTGCTTCAGCCCTGGGGAATAGGAAGGTATACAGTCTGCCTATTGGCTGGCCTGGCCCTGCTTCAGCCCTGGGGAATAGGAAGGTATACAGTCTGCCTATTGGCTGGCCTGGCCCTGCTTCAGCCCTGGGGAATAGGAAGGTATACAGTCTGCCTATTGGCTGGCCTGGCCCTGCTTCAGCCCTGGGGAATAGGAAGGTATATTGAAAATAACTAACTACACTGAACTAAAATATAAAATTCAACATGTAAAGTGTTGGTCTCCGTGTTTCATGAGCTGAAATAAATAAAAAGATCCCAGAAATTTTCCGTACTCACAAAAAAAGTGTATTTATGCACAAATTTGTTTAAATCCCTGTTAGTGAGTATTTCTCCTTTGCCAAGATAATGAATCGAGGAAACAGTTGTGTTCTATCAAGAAGCTGATTAACCATTTGTATAGTTGTGACCAATAGTTTTGAGAATGACACAAATATTAATTTCCACAAAGTTTGCTGCTTCAGTGTCTTTAGATATTTTTGTCAGATGTTACTGTGGAATACTGAAGTATAATTACAAGCATTTCATAAGTGTCAAAGGCTTTTATTGACAATTACATGAAGTTGATGCAAAGAGTCAATATTTGCAGTGTTGACCCTTCTTTTTCAAGACCTCTGCAATCCGCCCTGGCATGCTGTCAATTAACTTGTTGGGGATAGGGGGCAGTATTTGCACGGCCGGATAAAAAACGTACACGATTTAAACTGGTTACTACTCTTGCCCAGAAACGAGAATATGCATATAATTAGTAGATGTGGATAGACAACACTCTAAAGTTTCTAAAACTGTTTGAATGGTGTCTGTGAGTATAACAGAACTCATATGGCAGGCCAAAACCTGAGAAGATTCCATACAGGAAGTGCCCTGTCTGACAATTTGTTGTCCTTCTGTTGCATCTCTATCAAAAATACAGCATCTGTGCTGTTTATCTGTGCTCTTTTATTGTCCCCCAGCACAAGGTGCACCTGTGTAATGATCATGCTGTTTAAAGTACAAAAGGGAAAATAAATAAACATAAATATGGGTTGTATTTACAATGGTGTTTGTTCTTCACTGGTTGCCCTTTTCTTGTGGCAACAGGTCACACATCTTGCTGCTGTGATTGGTCACTGTGGTATTTCACCCAGTAGATATGGGAGATTATCAAAAATTAGATTTGTTTTCTAATTCTTTGTGTATCTGTGTAATCTGAGGGAAATATGTGTCTCTAATATGGTCATACATTTGGCAGGAGGTTAGGAAGTGCAGCTCAGTTTCCACCTCATTTTGTGGGCAGTGTTGCACATAGCCTGTCTTCTCTTGAGAGCCAGGTCTGCCTACGGCGGCCTTTCTCAATAGCAAGGCTATGCTCACTGAGTCTGTACATAGTCAAAGCTTTCCTTAAGTTTGGGTCAGTCACAGTGGTCATTCTGCCACTGTGTTCTCTCTGTTTAGGGCCAAATAGCATTCTAGTTTGCTCTGTTTTTTGCTCTTTCAAATGTGTCAAATTATTATCTTTTTGTTTTCTCATGATTTGGTTTGGTCTGTTTGTGTTGCTGTCCTGTGGCTATGTGGGGTCTGTTTGTGTTGCTGTCCTGGGGCTCTGTGGGGTCTAATTGTGTTGCTGTCCTGGGGCTCTGTGGGGTCTAATTGTGTTGCTGTCCTGGGGCTCTGTGGGGTCTGTTTGTGTTGCTGTCCTGGGGCTCTGTGGGGTCTGTTTGTGTTGCTGTCCTGGGGCTCTGTGGGGTCTGTTTGTGTTGCTGTCCTGGGGCTCTGTGGGGTCTGCTTGTGTTGCTGTCCTGGGGCTCTGTGGGCTCTGTTTGTGTTGCTGTCCTGGGGCTCTGTGGGGTCTGTTTGTGTTGCTGTCCTGGGGCCCTGTCCTGGGGTCTGTTTGTAATGCTGTCCTGGGGCCCTGTCCTGGGGCTCTGTGGGGTTTGTTTGTGTTGCTGTCCTGGGGCCCTGTGCTGGGGCTCTGTGGGGTCTGTTTGTGTTGCTGTCCTGGGGCTCTGTGGGGTCTGTTTGTGTTGCTGTCCTGGGGCTCTGTGGGGTCTGTTTGTGTTGCTGTCCTGGGGCTCTGTGGGGTCTGTTTGTGTTGCTGTCCTGGGGCTCTATGGGGCCTGTTTGTGTTGCTGTCCTGGGGCTCTATGGGGCCTGTTTGTGTTGCTGTCCTGGGGCTCTGTGGGGTCTGTTTGTGTTGCTGTCCTGGGGCTCTGTGGGGTCTGTTTGCGTTGCTGTCCTGGGGCTCTGTGGGGTCTAGTTGTGTTGCTGTCCTGGGGCTCTGTGGGGTCTGTTTGTGTTGCTGTCCTGGGGCTCTGTCCTGGGGCTCTGTGGGGTCTGTTTGTGTTGCTGTCCTGGGGCTCTTTTTGGGGTCTGTTTGTGTTGCTGTCCTGGGGCTCTGTGGGGTCTAGTTGTGTTGCTGTCCTGGGGCTCTGTGGGGTCTGTTTGTGTTGCTGTCCTGGGGCTCTGTCCTGGGTCTCTGTGGGGTTTGTTTGTGTTGCTGTCCTGGGGCTCTGTGGGGTCTGTTTGTGTTGTTTTCCTGGGGCTCTGTGGGGTCTGTTTGTGTTGCTGTCCTGGGGCTCTGTGGGGTCTGTTTGTGTTGTTGTCCTGGGGCTCTGTGGGGTCTGTTTGTGTTGCTGTCCTGGGGCTCTGTGGGGCCTGTTTGTGTTGCTGTCCTGGGGCTCTGTGGGGTCTGTTTGTGTTGTTGTCCTGGGGCTCTGTGGGGTCTGTTTGTGTTGCTGTCCTGGGGCTCTGTGGGGCCTTCTTTGTGTTGCTGTCCTGGGGCTCTGTGGGGTCTGTTTGTGTTGCTGTCCTGGGGATCTGTGGGGTCTGTTTGTGTTGCTGTCCTGGGGCCCTGTCCTGGGGCTCTGTGGGGTCTGTTTGTGTTGCTGTCCTGGGGCTCTGTGGGGTCTGTTTGTGTTGCTGTCCTGGGGCTCTGTGGGGTCTGTTTGTGTTGCTGTCCTGGGGCTCTATGGGTTGTGTTTGTGTTGCTGTCCTGGGGCTCTGTGGGGTCTGTTTGTGTTGCTGTCCTGGGGCTCTGAGGGGTCTGTTTGCGTTGCTGTCCTGGGGCTCTGTGGGGTCTAGTTGTGTTGCTGTCCTGGGGCTCTGTGGGGTCTGTTTGTGTTGCTGTCCTGGGGCTCTGTCCTGGGGCTCTGTGGGGTATGTTTGTGTTGCTGTCCTGGGGCTCTGTCCTGGGGCTCTGTGGGGTCTGTTTGTGTTGCTGTCCTGGGGCTCTTTTTGGGGTCTGTTTGTGTTGCTGTCCTGGGTCTCTGTGGGGTTTGTTTGTGTTGCTGTCCTGGGGCTCTGTGGGGTCTGTTTGTGTTGTTGTCCTGGGGCTCTGTGGGGTCTGTTTGTGTTGCTGTCCTGGGGCTCTGTGGGGTCTGTTTGTGTTGCTGTCCTGGGGCTCTATGGGGTCTGTTTGTATTGGCATAGCACGAATCATACACACGATTGCAAAAACCACCCAATGCGGCCCATCTCCGGGCCAATCATATGGCAATTTTCCGATGGCAATTGCCAATTGTAACACCCCAAATTTCCTTTAGATGGCGAGCGCGCTCCACCTTGGATTTTCATACAGCAAATGATACCCAATTCTTACCCAAGTCTCAGATTTTGATAAAATGATTTTTTTTTTGAAAACTTAGCACCTTGTAAAAAGTGGTTTCTGGACCGTTTTTCGAATTTTTTTCGATTGTTATGTCAATTACACATGTATAAGAGCTGTATGAACATGCTTCTGACGTTTTTTATTGATGTCGTTTTTTGGGTTGCTTTTGCTTGTGCGCAAGGCATATGTTTTGTGCATTTTGAATATGATTTCATAGGAAAAAAGTGACATTTTTTTTTTCATTTTTTTTGCAAAATGACATATCCAATGCTTTTTTTTGTCACTTGTGGAAGTATTGCAAGTGCCAAATTACAGCAAATATCCAAAAGATAGCTAGAGCTCTCCGCAGTGAATTTTCATATTGCAAATGTAACACAATTCAAGTCCCAAGAGTCAAATTTTGAAAAAATGACATATTTTTTGAAAACTTTTCAACCCTAAAAAAGTGGTTTCTGGACCGTTTTTCGATTTTTTAAAATTTTTTATGTCAATTACACATGTATAAGAGCTGTATGGACATACTTTTGACATATTTTATTGACATAATTTTTTGGGTTGTTTTTGCTTGTGCATAAGGCATATGTTTTGTGCATTTGGAATATGATTTCATAGGAAGTCAAAAGTGACATATTTGCTTGTGCATAAGGCATATGATTTGTGCATTTGGAATATGATTTCATAGGAAGTCAAAAGTGACAAATTTATATTTTTTGCCAAATGCCATTAGAAATGTGCAAATGAAATGTCCAATTCTTTTTTTGTCAATTATACATGTATGAAAGTATTGAATGTGCCAAATCAGTATGTTTGTCCGTTTGCCATGTACGATCATAGGAAGTCGGTTTCCAAACCCAAAAGTCAGTGAACCATGGTCCAAATGGCATTTATACTGCCCAAATGATATATATCCCTATGTTGAGCCATCAATAAACGCAGATGGTCAACTTGTCATGTATGATGAGGGAGAAGTGGGACTCTGTTGCTTTTAACATTTTTAACGAATTTGACATGCTCAGAATGCATAATTGACTGGCCCGATGACCTCGGGATGGCCGTGCAGTGACTGTGGTTCCTCTCCATCGCTCGTTGTGTTGATTTCATCATGTCAACTTTGGTGATATTTTTTGCTGTCGAATAATAGTGCAAATGCGCGTTACATTTGCAATATTGCGCGTTACGTTTGCAATATGATTCAATGGGCATTTAGCATCACAAATTTAGGCATGCTCAAAAATACTGCAGAAATGCATTATTGACTGGCTCGATGAACTTGGGATGGCCGGGCAGTGACTGTGGTTCCTCTCCATTGCTCGTCACCCAGCAGTCAGCGTCCATCAGTCAATTAGATGTCATTTTGACACCAAACTGATAGCATCTGACACCAAATCCACTTTTTCCAACTCGTATAGAAGCCAACTATCACATATGTCAGAGAAGGCCCATAATTCACAGTGCTTTCAATTTTAACCATAAAAAAACATAAAAAACATAGTTACGTTATAGCTGCGGATCCAGCTCTGACATTATGTGTAGGCCTATGTGAGGCGACCCCGAATCCCAAGTTTCGGCTCGATAGGTCATTCGGTGCCCGAGCAATGGCCTTAATTGGTGCTGAAAATCCACTTTTTCAGGGCGTTACTACGGGGTCCCTGAATGAGCTATCGGACAGAGACATTGGGGTCCGTCTCTATGGGCCGAGGCGGTTTCAATGCACCTAGTCTTGCGACTCTGGGACATTTCTACATGTCGCCATGTCCGTGATATTCAAAATGAATTGAAAATATTGCAAATGTACGAGGCGGTTTCTCGGTCAGAGAACCTTCTAGAGCCCCATAAATCACCGTGCACTTGAGCTCTAGAACAGGTTTCTAAAATTTCGGAGCTCTAGGTCTGACGGTTCTTGAATCGTTTGAACGAAAGTAACTATTGAAGGCGGTATAAGCCTCTAAGCCCCACATTATGTACCTATGGCCAAATTGTGTGTGTGTGTTTTTGTTTTTTTTGCAAAAAGAATAGACACACGTTGTCTTTGGGGTAGGCATATACAGAATCCTGAATATGAAGTCTCTACCTTAAGAATTGACTGAGTAACAGATGGTTGAGTTGCGTGATTTTCACTATCTGCAGGTGGCAATATGACAATAGCTCTAGGCTATTTTTAACCACTTCCGGTTGTCATAGGAAGCTCTTGCTTCACACACGTTGTCTTTGGGGTAGACATAAACATAATCCTGAATAAGAAGTCTCTACCTTAAGAATTGACTGAGTAACAGATGGTTGAGTTGCGTGATTTTCACTATCTGCAGTTGGCAATATGACAATAGCTCTTGGGTGTTTTTAACCACTTCCGGTTGTCACAGGAAGCTCTTGCTTCACACACGTTGTCTTTGGGGTAGACATAAACAGAATCCTGAATAAGAAGTCTCTACCTTAAGAATTGACTGAGTAACAGATGGTTGAGTTGCGTGATTTTCACTATATGCAGGTTGACCATATGACAATAGCTCTAGGCTGTTTTAACCACTTCCCGTTGTCACAGGAAGTTCTTACTCAACACACGTTGTCTTTGGGGTAGACATAAACATAATCCTGAATAAGAAGTCACTACCTTAAAAATTGACTGAGTAACAGATGGTTGAGTTGCGTGATTTTCACTATCTGCAGGTGGCAATATGACAATAGCTCTTGGGTGTTTTTAACCACTTCCGGTTGTCACAGGAAGTTGTTGCTTCACACACGTTGTCTTTGGGGTAGACATAAACAGAATCCTGAATAAGAAGTCTCTACCTTAAGAATTGACTGAGTAACAGATGGTTGAGTTGCATGATTTTCACTATGCGCACGTAATATGACAATAGCTCTTGGGTGTTTTTAACCACTTCCGGTTGTCACAGGAAGCTCTTGCTTCACACACGTTGTCTTTGGGGTACACATAAACAGAATCCTGAATAAGAAGTCTCTACCTTAAGAATTGACTGAGTAACAGATGGTTGAGTTGCGTGATTTTCACTATTTGCAGGTTGACCATATGACAATAGCTCTAGGCTGTTTTAACCACTTCCCGTTGTCACAGGAAGTTCTTACTCAACACACGTTGTCTTTGGGGTAGACATAAACAGAATCCTGAATAAGAAGTCTCTACCTTAAGAATTGACTGAGAAACAGATGGTTGAGTTGCGTGATTTTCACTATGCGCACGTAATATGACAATAGCTCTTGGGTGATTTCAACCACTTCCGGTTGTCACAGGAAGCTCTTGCTTCACACACGTTGTCTTTGGGGTAGACATAAACAGAATCCTGAATAAGAAGTCTCTACCTTAAGAATTGACTGAGTAACAGATGGTTGAGTTGCGTGATTTTCACTATATGCAGGTTGACCATATGACAATAGCTCTAGGCTGTTTTAACCACTTCCCGTTGTCACAGGAAGCTCTTGCTTCACACACGTTGTCTTTGGGGTAGACATAAACAGAATCCTGAATAAGAAGTCTCTACCTTAAGAATTGACTGAGTAACAGATGGTTGAGTTGCGTGATTTTCACTATCTGCAGGTGGCAATATGACAATAGCTCTAGGCTATTTTTAACCACTTCCGGTTGTCACAGGAAGCTCTTGCTTCACACACGTTGTCTTTGGGGTAGACATAAACAGAATCCTGAATAAGAAGTCTCTACCTTAAGAATTGACTGAGTAACAGATGGTTGAGTTGCGTGATTTTCACTATGTGCAGGTTATATGACGATAGCTCTTGGGTGTTTTTAACCACTTCCAGTTGTCACAGGAACCTTAGAATCGACACAGGTAGACCTCACAGTAGCATGATGGATTGTTGTAGAAGACAGGTTCATAAGGCATTCATAACCCACATAGACTTCAGGTTGAATTTTGGAGAATAGTCTATGTGTTCCTATGGGGAGAGAAGTCATTGCACACAGTTTGATCTAAACACCTTCTTTTCACTGTGAAGGGTTAATGCCACAGGGTCAAGGTTAGGCTTGCACAGATCGGGAGGACCTCAGGAACGCTCCTGGTTCCTCTCCATCGCTCGTTGTGTTGATTTCATCATGTCAACTTTGGTGATATTTTTTGCTGTTGAATCATATTACAAATACACGGATGCGCATTTGCAATATGATTCAATGGGCATTTAGCATCACAAATTTTGCATGCTCAAAACCACTGCAGAAATGCATAATTGACTGTCCCGATGAACTGGGGATGGCCGTGCAGTGACTGTGGTTCCTCTCCATGACTTGATGGTGACATGAGAGAAGTGGGACTGTCGATTTTTAGCGATTTTTTGAAAAATGTCCAAAATGACTAGGGGCGCCTTATACTGGATGGGCACTGATGGAAGGTGCTCCCTACCCAACCGTGCACCCCTTGCACCACCCTAAAGGCATTTAAAACCATTCTAAAAAATTACTCCTGGTAACCCATTTCGGGTCACCATGTCCACGGATGCGCATTTGCAATATGATTCAATGGGCCTCAACATCACGAATTTGGCATGCTCAAAAACACTAAAGATATGCAAAATTGACTGTCCCGATGAACTGGGGATGGCCGGGCAGTGACTGTGGTTCCTCTCTGTCGCTCATTGTGTTGATTTCATCATGTCAACTTTGGTGATATTTTTTGCTGTTGAATCATATTGCAAACGCACGTTACGTTTGCAATATAGAGCGTTACGTTTGCAATATGATTTAATGGGCATTTAGCATCACAAATTTAGGCATGCTCAAAAATACTGCAGAAATGCATAATTGACTGTCCCGATGAACTCGGGATGGCTGGGCAGTGACTGTGGTTCCTCTCTGTCGCTCATTGTGTTGATTTCATCATGTCAACTTTGGTGATATTTTTTGCTGTTGAATCATATTGCAAACGCACGTTACGTTTGCAATATAGAGCGTTACGTTTGCAATATGATTTAATGGGCATTTAGCATCACAAATTTAGGCATGCTCAAAAATACTGCAGAAATGCATAATTGACTGACCCGATGAACTCGGGATGGCCGGGCAGTGACTGTGGTTCCTCTCCATTGCTCGTCACCCAGCAGTCAGCGTCCATCAGTCAATTAGATGTCATTTTGACACCAAACTGATAGCATCTGACACCAAATCCACTTTTTCCAACTCGTACAGAAGCCAACTATCACATATGTCAGAGAAGGCCCATAATTCACAGTGCTTTCAATTTTAACCATAAAAAAACATAAAACACATAGTTACGTTATAGCTGCGGGTCCAGCTCTGACATTATGTGTAGGCCTATGTGAGGCGACCCCGAATCCCAAGTTTCGGCTCGATAGGTCATTCGGTGCCCGAGCAATGGCCTTAATTGGTGCTGAAAATCCACTTTTTCAGGGCAATACTACGGGGTCCCTGAATGAGCTATCGGACAGAGACATTGGGGTCCGTCTCTATGGGCCGAGGCGGTTTCAATGCACCTAGTCTTGCGACTCTGGGACATTTCTACATGTCGCCATGTCCGTGATATTCAAAATGAATTGAAAATATTGCAAATGTACGAGGCGGTTTCTCGGTCAGAGAACCTTCTAGAGCCCCATAAATCACCGTGCACTATCGACTTGAGCTCTAGAACAGGTTTCTAACATTTCGGAGCTCTAGGTCTGACGGTTCTTGAATCGTTTGAACAAAAGTAACTATTGAAGGCGGTATAAGCCTCTAAGCCCCACACTATGTACCTATGGCCAAATTGTGTGTGTGTGTTTTTGTTTTTTTTTGCAAAAAGAATAGACACACGTTGTCTTTGGGGTAGGCATATACAGAATCCTGAATATGAAGTCTCTACCTTAAGAATTGACTGAGTAACAGATGGTTGAGTTGCGTGATTTTCACTATCTGCAGGTGGCAATATGACAATAGCTCTTGGGTGTTTTTAACCACTTCCGGTTGTCACAGGAAGCTCTTGCTTCACACACGTTGTCTTTGGGGTAGACATAAACATAATCCTGAATAAGAAGCCTCTACCTTAAGAATTGACTGAGTAACAGATGGTTGAGTTGGGTGATTTTCACAATGCGCACGTAATATGACAATAGCTCTAGGCTATTTTTAACCACTTCCGGTTGTCACAGGAAGCTCTTGCTTCACACACGTTGTCTTTGGGGTAGACATAAACAGAATCCTGAATAAGAAGTCTCTACCTTAAGAATTGACTGAGAAACAGATGGTTGAGTTGCGTGATTTTCACTATGCGCACGTAATATGACAATAGCTCTTGTGTGATTTTAACCACTTCCGGTTGTCACAGGAAGCTCTTGCTTCACACACGTTGTCTTTGGGGTAGACATAAACAGAATCCTGAATAAGAAGTCCCTACCTTAAGAATTGACTGAATGACAGATGGTTGAGTTGCGTGATTTTCACTATATGCAGGTTGTCCATATGACAATAGCTCTAGGCTGTTTTAACCACTTCCCGTTGTCACAGGAAGTTCTTACTCAACACACGTTGTCTTTGGGGTAGACATAAATGGAATCCTGAATAAGAAGTCTCTACCTTAAGAATTGACTGAGTAACAGATGGTTGAGTTGCGTGATTTTCACTATGTGCACGTAATATAACAATAGCTCTTGGGTGTTTTTAACCACTTCCGGTTGTCACAGGAAGCTCTTGCTTCACACACGTTGTCTTTGGGGTAGACATAAACATAATCCTGAATAAGAAGCCTCTACCTTAAGAATTGACTGAGTAACAGATGGTTGAGTTGGGTGATTTTCACAATGCGCACGTAATATGACAATAGCTCTTGGGTGATTTTAACCACTTCCGGTTGTCACAGGAAGCTCTTGCTTCACACACGTTGTCTTTGGGGTAGACATAAACAGAATCCTGAATAAGAAGTCTCTACCTTAAGAATTGACTGAGTAACAGATGGTTGAGTTGCGTGATTTTCACTATATGCAGGTTGACCATATGACAATAGCTCTAGGCTGTTTTAACCACTTCCCGTTGTCACAGGAAGTTCTTACTCAACACACATTGTCTTTGGGGTAGACATAAACAGAATCCTGAATAAGAAGTCTCTACCTTAAGAATTGACTGAATGACAGATGGTTGAGTTGCGTGATTTTCACTATATGCAGGTTGTCCATATGACAGTAGCTCTAGGCTGTTTTAACCACTTCCCGTTGTCACAGGAAGTTCTTACTCAACACACGTTGTCTTTGGGGTAGACATAAACAGAATCCTGAATAAGAAGTCTCTACCTTAAGAATTGACTGAGTAACAGATGGTTGAGTTGCGTGATTTTCACTATGCGCACGTAATATGACAATAGCTCTTGGTTGTTTTTAACCACTTCCGGTTGTCACAGGAAGCTCTTGCTTCACACACGTTGTCTTTGGGGTAGACATAAACAGAATCCTGAATAATAAGTCTCTACCTTAAGAATTGACTGAATAACAGATGGTTGAGTTGCGTGATTTTCAATATCTGCAGGTGGCAATATGACAATAGCTCTAGGCTATTTTTAACCACTTCCGGTTGTCACAGGAAGCTCTTGCTTCACACACGTTGTCTTTGGGGTAGACATAAACAGAATCCTGAATAAGAAGTCTCTACCTTAAGAATTGACTGAGTAACAGATGGTTGAGTTGAGTGATTTTCACTATGCGCACGTAATATGACAATAGCTCTTGGGTGTTTTTAACCACTTCCGGTTGTCACAGGAAGCTCTTGCTTCACACACGTTGTCTTTGGGGTAGACATAAACAGAATCCTGAATAAGAAGTCTCTACCTTAAGAATTGACTGAGTAACAGATGGTTGAGTTGAGTGATTTTCACTATGCGCACGTAATATGACAATAGCTCTTGGGTGTTTTTAACCACTTCCGGTTGTCACAGGAAGCTCTTGCTTCACACACGTTGTCTTTGGGGTAGACATAAACAGAATCCTGAATAAGAAGTCTCTACCTTAAGAATTGACAGAATAACAGATGGTCGAGTTGCGTGATTTTCAATATCTGCAGGTGGCAATATGACAATAGCTCTAGTCTATTTTTAACCACTTCCGGTTGTCACAGGAAGCTCTTGCTTCACACACGTTGTCTTTGGGGTAGACATAAACAGAATCCTGAATAAGAAGTCTCTACCTTAAGAATTGACTGAGTAACAGATGGTTGAGTTGAGTGATTTTCACTATGCGCACATAATATGACAATAGCTCTTGGGTGTTTTTAACCACTTCCGGTTGTCACAGGAAGCTCTTGCTTCACACACGTTGTCTTTGGGGTAGACATAAACAGAATCCTGAATAAGAAGTCTCTACCTTAAGAATTGACTGAGTAACAGATGGTTGAGTTCCGTGATTTTCACTATCTGCAGGTGGCCAAATGACAATAGCTCTTGGGTGTTTTTAACCACTTCCGGTTGTCACAGGAAGCTCTTGCTTCACACACGTTGTCTTTGGGGTAGACATAAACAGAATCCTGAATAAGAAGTCTCTACCTTAAGAATTGACTGAATGACAGATGGTTGAGTTGCGTGATTTTCACTATATGCAGGTTGTCCATATGACAATAGCTCTAGGCTGTTTTAACCACTTCCCGTTGTCACAGGAAGTTCTTACTCAACACACGTTGTCTTTGGGGTAGACATAAATGGAATCCTGAATAAGAAGTCTCTACCTTAAGAATTGACTGAGTAACAGATGGTTGAGTTGCGTGATTTTCAATATCTGCAGGTGGCAATATGACAATAGCTCTAGGCTATTTTTAACCACTTCCGGTTGTCACAGGAAGCTCTTGCTTCACACACGTTGTCTTTGGGGTAGACATAAACAGAATCCTGAATAAGAAGTCTCTACCTTAAGAATTGACTGAGTAACAGATGGTTGAGTTGAGTGATTTTCACTATGCGCACGTAATATGACAATAGCTCTTGGGTGTTTTTAACCACTTCCGGTTGTCACAGGAAGCTCTTGCTTCACACACGTTGTCTTTGGGTAGACATAAACAGAATCCTGAATAAGAAGTCTCTACCTTAAGAATTGACTGAATAACAGATGGTTGAGTTGCGTGATTTTCAATATCTGCAGGTGGCAATATGACAATAGCTCTAGTCTATTTTTAACCACTTCCGGTTGTCACAGGAAGCTCTTGCTTCACACACGTTGTCTTTGGGGTAGACATAAACAGAATCCTGAATAAGAAGTCTCTACCTTAAGAATTGACTGAGTAACAGATGGTTGAGTTGAGTGATTTTCACTATGCGCACGTAATATGACAATAGCTCTTGGGTGTTTTTAACCACTTCCGGTTGTCACAGGAAGCTCTTGCTTCACACACGTTGTCTTTGGGGTAGACATAAACAGAATCCTGAATAAGAAGTCTCTACCTTAAGAATTGACTGAATAACAGATGGTTGAGTTGCGTGATTTTCACTACATGCAGGTTGACCATATGACAATAGCTCTAAGCTGTTTTAACCACTTCCCGTTGTCACAGGAAGTTCTTACTCAACACACGTTGTCTTTGGGGTAGACATAAACAGAATCCTGAATAAGAAGTCTCTACCTTAAGAATTGACTAAGTAACAGATCGTTGAGTTGCGTGATTTTCACTATCTGCAGGTGGCAATATGACAATAGCTCTTGGGTGTTTTTAACCACTTCTCGTTGTCACAGGAAGCTGTTGCTTCACACACGTTGTCTTTGGGGTAGACATAAACAGAATCCTGAATAAGAAGTCTCTACCTTAAGAATTGACTGAGTAACAGATGGTTGAGTTGCGTGATTTTCACTATATGCAGGTTGACCATATGACAATAGCTCTAGGCTGTTTCAACCACTTCCCGTTGTCACAGGAAGCTCTTGCTTCACACACGTTGTCTTTGGGGTACATATAAACAGAATCCTGAATAAGAAGTCTCTACCTTAAGAATTGACTGAGTAACAGATGGTTGTGTTGCGTGATTTTCACTATGTGCAGGTTATATGACGATAGCTCTTGGGTGTTTTTAACCACTTCCAGTTGTCACAGGAACCTTAGAATCGACACAGGTAGACCTCACAGTAGCATGATGGATTGTTGTAGAAGACAGGTACATAAGGCATTCATAACCCACATAGACTTCAGGTTGAATTTTGGAGAATAGTCTATGTGTTCCTATGGGGAGAGAAGTCATTGCACACAGTTTGATCTAAACACCTTCTTTTCACTGTGAAGGGTTAATGCCACAGGGTCAAGGTTGGCTTGCACAGATTGGGAGGACCTCAGGAACGCTCCTGGTTCCTCTCCATCGCTCGTTGTGTTCATTTCATCATGTCACCTTTGGTGATATTTTTTGCTGTAGAATCATATTGCAAATACACGGATGCGCATTTGCAATATGATTCAATTGGCATTTAGCATCACAACTTTGGCATGCTCAAAACCACTGCAGAAATGCATAATTGACTGTCCCGATGAACTGGGGATGGCCGTGCAGTGACTGTGGTTCCTCTCCATCGCTCGTTGTGTTGATTTCATCATGTCAACTTTGGTGATATTTTTTGCTGTTGAATCATGTTGCAAATGCGCGTTACATTTGCAATATTCCATGTTACGTTTGCAATATGATTCAATGGGCATTTAGCATCACAAATGTGGCATGCTCAAAACCACTGCAGAAATGCATAATTGACTGTCCCGATGAACTGGGGATGGCCGTGCAGTGACTGTGGTTCCTCTCCATCGCTCTTTGTGTTGATTTCATCATGTCAACTTTGGTGATATTTTTTGCTGTTGAATCATGTTGCAAATGCGCGTTACATTTGCAATATTGCGTGTTACGTTTGCAATATGATTCAATGGGCATTTAGCATCACAAATTTTGCATGCTCAAAAATACTGCAGAAATGCATAATTGACTGTCCCGATGAACTGGGGATGGCCGTGCAGTGACTGTGGTTCCTCTCCATGGCTTGATGGTGAGTTTTTTAGTGATTTTTTGAAAAATGTCCAAAATGACTAGGTGCGCCCCATACTGGATGGGCACTGATGGAAGGTGCTCCCTACCCAACCGTGGACCCCTTGCACCACCCTAAAGGCATTTAAAAACCCTTCTAAAAAATTACTCCTGGTAACCCATTTCGGGTCACCATGTGCACTGATGCGCATTTGCAATATGATTCAATGGGCCTCAACATCACGAATTTGGCATGCTCAAAAACACTGCAGAAATGCAAAATTAACTGTCCCGATGAACTGGTGATGGCCGGGCAGTGACTGTGGTTCCTCTCCATGGCTTGATGGTGACATGAGAGAAGTGGGATTGTCGTTTTTTAGCGATGTTTTTGAAAAATGTCCAAAATGACTAGGTGCGCCCCATACTGGATGGGCACTGATGGAAGGTGCTCACTACCCAACCGTGCACCCCTTGCACCACCCTAAAGGCATTTAAAACCATTCTAAAAAATTACTCTTGGTAACCCATTTCGGGTCACCATGTCCACGGATGCGCATTTGCAATATGATTCAATGGGCCTCAACATCACGAATTTGGCATGCTCAAAAACACTAAAGATATGCAAAATTGACTGTCCCGATGAACTGGGGATGGCCGGGCAGTGACTGTGGTTCCTCTCCATGGCTTGATGGTGACATGAGAGAAGTGGGATTGTCGTTTTTTAGCGATTTTTTTTGAAAAATGTCCAAAATGACTAGGGGCGCCCCATACTGGATGGGCACTGATGGAAGGTGCTCCCTACCCAACCGTGCACCCCTGGCACCACCCTAAAGGCATTTAAAACCATTCTAAAAAATTACTCCTGGTAACCCATTTCGGGTCACCATGTCCACGGATGCGCTTTTGCAATATGATTCAATGGGCCTCAACATCACGAATTTGGCATGCTCAAAAACACTAAAGATATGCAAAATTGACTGTCCCGATGAATTGGGGATGGCCGGGCAGTGACTGTGGTTCCTCTCCATGACTTGATGGTGACATGAGAGAAGTGGGACTGTCGATTTTTAGCGATTTTTTGAAAAATGTCCAAAATGACTAGGGGCGCCTTATACTGGATGGGCACTGATGGAAGGTGCTACCTACCCAACCGTGCACCCCTTGCATCACCCTAAAGGCATTTAAAACCATTCTAAAAAATTACTCCTGGTAACCCATTTCGGGTCACCATGTCCACGGATGCGCATTTGCAATATGATTCAATGGATCTCAACATCACGAATTTGGCATGCTCAA
>NW_021822546.1:0-23584 GCF_901001165.1 Salmo trutta
TCTCCGGCCGCATGATGAAGAGCTGCTGATCCAGCCACAAACCCAATTCAGTTTTCCCTAAATGGCACCAAAAAATAACTACCTTTTAATTTACCACTAAAACCTGTTCTCAGGACCAAGCCATAAAAAAATATATTATAATAATAACTGGTTTACGTTTTAACTACCAACAATTGGTAAAAACTTTCCCCTTTCAGAAACAATGGGACGACCTCAGAGTTGACAAGGTAAAAATCTGTTGTTCTGCCGCTGAACAAGGCAGTTGACCCACTGGTCCCCAGGAGGACGTCATTGTAAATGGAATTTGTTCTTAACTGACCTGCCTGGTTAAATAAAGGTTTCATTAAAAGTCTGGCAATAACTTAACTTTTCATTATAGACAGACTCCTCTAAATAATAAATATAATAAAATAAAAACAGTTAAATGCTAAGTACTATACATAGGTTTTATTAAAAAATAACAATAGAACCTATTTAGTACTATAATGGTATTTACTAACATAATATTATTACTATAATAGTTTCTAAAGGGGTTCTAGGCTACCCTACCCTAGAATTAGGGTTCAGGATAAAACAGGTTATACGTAGGGTTAGAGTTTCTGTACAGCACTTTGTGACATCTGCTGATGTAAAAAGGTCTTTATAAATACATTAGATTGATTGTTAGGTTCAGGGTATTTAAAGAGATAAACTGTATGGGTTTATATCTCTCTTGCTCCTCCCTGTGGTCTTCTGTGGGAACTACATACCTCATTCACCACACTTGATAGGCTCATAATCTGAGGTAGCAACTGAGTCAGAGCTACAAATCAATGATCTCCACCTATCCATTAGGTTTACAACTCAGTGAACCTGCGCAGCATTCTCTCTATTTGATGTCTACGAACCAACAGATTTCAACGATTATCATATTACCCAGCAGCCATTTAGAAACAAATAAAATAAGGATAGTTAATAATAAGTTACCTGAGGTAAACCTACCAGGTTAGTTAATAATAAGTTACCTGAGGTAAACCTACAAGGTTAGTTAATAATAAGTTACCTGAGGTAACCTACAAGGATAGTTAATAATAAGTTACCTGAGGTAAACCTACAAGGATAGTTAATAATAAGTTACCTGAGGTAAACCTACAAGGTTAGTTAATAATAAGTTACCTGAGGTAAACCTACAAGGATAGTTAATAATAAGTTACCTGAGGTAAACCTACAAGGATAGTTAATAATAAGTTACCTGAGGTAAACCTACAAGGATAGTTAATAATAAGTTACCTGAGGTAAACCTACAGGATAGTTAATAATAAGTTACCTGAGGTAAACCTACAAGGTTATGTTAATAATAAGTTACCTGAGGGTAAACCTACAAGGATAGTTAATAATAACGTTACCTGAGGTAACCTACAAGGATAGTTAATAATAAGTTACCTGAGGTAAGCCTACAAGGTTAGTTAATAATAAGTTACCTGAGGTAACCTACAAGGATTAGTTAATAATAAGTTACCTGAGGTAAACCTACAAGGATAGTTAATACTGAAGTTACCTGAGGTAACCTACAAGGATAGTTAATAAGAAGTTACCTGAGGTAAACCTACAAGGATAGTTAATAATAAGTTACCTGAGGTAAACCTACAAGGTTAGTTAATAATAAGTTACCTGAGGTAAACCTACAAGGATAGTTAATATAAGTTACCTGAGGTTAAAACCTACAAGGATAGTTAATAATAAGTTACCTTGCGGTAAACCTACAAGGATAGTTAATAATAAGTTACCTGAGGTTAAACCTACAAGGTAGTTCATAATAAGTACTGAGGTAAACTCAAGGATAGTTAATAATAAGTCTCCTGAGGTAAACCTACAAGGATAGTTAATAATAAGTTACCTGAGGTAAACCTACCAGGATAGGTTAATAATAAGTTACCTGAGGTAAACCTACAAGGATAGTTAATAATAAGTTAACTGAGGTAACTACAAGGATAGTTTTCATAATAATTTGTGTACTTGTAGGTTTACCTACAAGGATAGTTAATAATAAGTTACCTGAGGTAAACCTACAAGGATAGTTAATAATAAGTTACCTGAGGTAAACCTACAAGGATAGTTAATAATAAGTTACCTGAGGTAACCTACAAGGATAGTTAATAATAAGTTACCTGAGGTTAAACCTACAAGGCTAGTTAATAATAAGTTACCTGAGGTAAACCTAACAAAGGATAGTTAATAATAAGTTACCGAGGTAAACCTACAAGGATAGTTAATAATAAGTTACCTGAGGTAAACCTACAAGGATAGTTAATAATAAGTTACCTGAGGTAAACCTACAAGGATAGTTAATAATAAGTTACCTGAGGTAAACCTACAAGGATAGTTAATAATAAGTTACCTGAGGTAAACCTACAAGGTTAGTTAATAATAAGTTACCTGAGGTAAACCTACAAGGTTAGTTAATAATAAGTACCTGAGGTAAACCTACAAGGATAGTTAATAATAAGTTACCTGAGGTAAACCTACAAGGATAGTTAATATAAGTTACCTGAGGTAAACCTACAAGGATAGTTAATAATAAGTTAATAATAAGTACCTGAGGTAAACCTACAAGGATAGTTAATAATAAGTTACCTGAGGTAAACCTACAAGGATAGTTAATAATAAGTTACCTGAGGTAACCTACCAGGTTAGTTAATAATAAGTTACCTGAGGTAAACCTACAAGGATAGTTTAATAATAAGTTACCTGAGGTAAACCTACAAGGATAGTTAATAATAAGTTACCTGAGGTAAACCTACAAGGATAGTTAATAATAAGTTACCTGAGGTAAACCTACAAGGTTAGTTAATAATAAGTTACCTGAGGTAAACCTACCAGGATAGTTAATAATAAGTTACCTGAGGTAAACCTACCAGGATAGTTAATAATAAGTTACCTGAGGTAAACCTACAAGGATAGTTAATAATAAGTTACCTGAGGTAAACCTACAAGGTTAGTTAATAATAAGTTACCTGAGGTAAACCTACCAGGATAGTTAATAATAAGTTACCTGAGGTAAACCTACAAGGATAGTTAATAATAAGTTACCTGAGGTAAACCTACAAGGATAGTTAATAATAAGTTACCTGAGGTAAACCTACAAGGATAGTAATAATAAGTTACCTGAGGTAAACCTACAAGGATAGTTAATAATAAGTTACCTGAGGTAAACCTACAAGGATAGTTTATAATAAGTTACCTGAGGTAAACCTACAAGGTTAACGCGGGCTGGAAGAGAATTACTTCAAAACCACAGCAAACAGCTGGGACATATAGTAATATTATATATATAATATTATATCACTGGGCTCCTCTGTGCTAACAAACCCTGTGTACCACCCCTCCCCTGTTTAACCTTGAATTTCGTTCAGAAAAACACTTCCACATTTAGCAAAACGAACCAACTCTTTACTGATCTGTTCGGTGGTAATAAACGTAGGCAGATTAGACACCACTACTCTTGTTGAAATCAGCACCAACACCCCCCCCCCCCCCCCCCCCCTCACATAAATCATACTGGTAACTAGCCGGGTAACAAGACTCACCTTTTACATTACCACAACCTACGCCTTGTTCATTCTGGATACAGAGTGTATATGTTCCTCTCCCACCTGTTCACCGACCAGGATCAATAATTCCTCCACACCATTCTGGATACAGAGTGTATATGTTCCTCTCCCACCTGTTCACCGACCAGGATCAATAATTCCTCCACACCATTCTGGATACAGAGTGTATATGTTCCCACCTGTTCACCGACCAGGATCAATAATTCCTCCACACCATTCTGGATACAGAGTGTATATGTTCTCTCCCACCTGTTCACCGACCAGGATCAATAATTCCTCCACACCATTCTGGATACAGAGTGTATATGTTCCTCTCCCACCTGTTCACCGACCAGGATCAATAATTCCTCCACACCATTCTGGATACAGAGTGTATATGTTCCTCTCCCACCTGTTCACCGACCAGGATCAATAATTCCTCCACACCATTCTGGATACAGAGTGTATATGTTCCTCTCCCACCTGTTCACCGACCAGGATCAATAATTCCTCCACACCATTCTGGATACAGAGTGTATATGTTCCCACCTGTTCACCGACCAGGATCAATAATTCCTCCACACCATTCTGGATACAGAGTGTATATGTTCCTCTCCCACCTGTTCACCGACCAGGATCAATATTCCTCCACACCATTCTGGATACAGAGTGTATATGTTCCTCTCCCACCTGTTCACCGACCAGGATCAATAATTCCTCCACACCATTCTGGATACAGAGTGTATATGTTCCCACCTGTTCACCGACCAGGATCAATAATTCCTCCACACCATTCTGGATACAGAGTGTATATGTTCCTCTCCCACCTGTTCACCGACCAGGATCAATAATTCCTCCACACCATTCTGGATACAGAGTGTATATGTTCCTCTCCCACCTGTTCACCGACCAGGATCAATAATTCCTCCACACCATTCTGGATACAGAGTGTATATGTTCCTCTCCCACCTGTTCACCGACCAGGATCAATAATTCCTCCACACCATTCTGGATACAGAGTGTATATGTTCCTCTCCCACCTGTTCACCGACCAGGATCAATAATTCCTCCACACCATTCTGGATACAGAGTGTATATGTTCCCACCTGTTCACCGACCAGGATCAATAATTCCTCCACACCATTCTCCACAACGCACCTGAAGAGACAGCGTTTCTTCTCCACTCGGTTGAGGACATCAAACTACCCTACTCCCTCCTCAACTCTAACCGATAAACAGCGGAAACCAATAAACAAACCCTCCCACCATGAGAAAATACATTTGGAAAATAGGCAAAAGAATAGCTGCTTCTTCACGAACCACAAAACCTCACGTTACCAACTTCTTCTTCTTCTATGGTTTAATGGCGGTCCTCAAACCAACGTTAAAGGAGCATGGCGCCTCCTACTGTGCTGGAGTGTGTTCAATCACGGTTTACACCATTTCTAAATCCTCCTACCTAACTCAGTACTTCTGAGAAAATAAAAAAGAGCCCTACAAACCTGAATGTGCTGGGACCCAGCAGAATCTCACTACTACACCCATTCTCTCATTTCTCCATAATAACATTGATACCTACAACTGTCCAACCAAAACCACTGCCTTGTCTACTAGTATATTCCCAACAGTCATCTAGAACAGTAGCAGTGGGATGCTCAACCTCACAGCCTTGCAACCCAATAAGCTAATGACAATTTTCTTACGCCGTATACCCAAAGGCATCTCACCTGCCTCCACTAGTAAGACACATACAGATGTTGATTTAAATGCACCAATACATATCCTTAAAGCTATATACTGGATTCTGTCCAGCTTAAGTCTTTGCTGCTGTTCCATAAACTATACACCCGTAATCAATTGTCGTCCTGATCAGAGCTCTATAAATATCCATCAACGATTGTCTGTCAGCATCCCATTCATAACCAGAGACCCACACAACCAACTACCATGAAAGTGATGGAATGAGAGAGAGAGACATCGTTACAACACTGTACATAGACATAATATAAAATGTCTTCTTCTTTGGAGTTTAACGGCGGTTGGCATCCAATATGTTGTATTACTGCCCCCAATTGGACTATAATATAAATCTATTTACTTTGTGATACAAAATGGGAAAAGGGGAAATTATGATAATACTAAATAAACCCTTCCAACTAACCCTACACTCATTAAAACCCACTACCCCATTCCACTACTTTGACCCTATCTGCGCCTGCACCAGGCCAACTAACCCTACACTCATTAAAACCCACTACCCCCATTCCACTACTTTGACCCCTATCTGCTCCTGCACCAGGCCAACTAACCCTACACTCATTAAAACCCACTACCCCATTCCACTACTTTTGACCCTATCTGCCTCCTGCACCAGGCCAACTAACCCTACACTCATTAAAACCACTACCCCATTCCACTACTTTGACCCTATCTGCTCCTGCACCAGGCCAACTAACCTACACTCATTAAACCCACTACAACCATTCCACTACTTTGACCCTATCTGCTCCTGCACCAGGCCAACTAACCCTACACTCATTAAAACCCACTACCCCCATTCCACTACTTTGACCCTATCTGCTCCTGCACCAGGCCAACTAACCCTACACTCATTAAAACCCACTACCCCATTCCACTACTTTGACCCTATCTGCTCCTGCACCAGGCCAACTAACCCCTACACTCATTAAAACACACTACCCCCATTCCACTACTTTGACCCTATCTGCTCCTGCACCAGGCCAACTAACCTCTACACTCATTAAAACCACTACCCCATTCCACTACTTTTGACCCTATCTGCTCCCTGCCACCAGGCCAACTAACCCTACACTCATTAAAACCCACTACCCCCATTCCACTACTTTGACCCTATCTGCTCCTGCACCAGGCCAACTAACCCCTCACTCATTAAAACCCACTACCCCCATTCCACTACTTTGACCCTATCTAGCTCCTGCACCAGGCCAACTACACCCTACACTCATTAAACCCACTACCCCATTCCCACTACTTTGACCCTATCTGCTACCTGCACCAGGCCAACTAACCCTACACTCCATTAAACCCACTACCCCATTCCACTACTTTGACCCTATCTGCTCCTGCACCAGGCCAACTAACCCTACACTCATTAAAACCCACTACCCCATTCCACTACTTTGACCCTATCTGCTCCTGCACCAGGCCAACTAACCCTACACTCATTAAAACCCACTACCCCATTACACTACTTTGACCCTATCTGCCCTGCACCAGGCAACTAACCCTACACTCATTAAAACCCACACTACCCCCTTCCACTACTTTGACCCTATCTGCTCCTGCACCAGGCCAACTAACCTACACTCATTAAAACCCACTACCCCCCATTCCACTACTTTGACCCTATCTGCTCCGTGCACCAGGCCAAACTAACCCTACACTCATTAAACCCACTACCCCATTCCACTACTTTGACCCTATCGGCTCCTGCACCAGGCAACTACCCTACACTCATTAAAACCCACTACCCCATTCCACTACTTTGACCCTATCTGCTCCTGCACCAGGCCAACTAACCCTACACTCACTTAAAACCCACTACCCCCATTCCACTACTTTGACCCTATCTGCTCCTGCACCAGGCCAACTAACCCTACACTCATTAAAACCCCACTACCCCATTCCCACTACTTTGACCCTATCTGCTCCTGCACCAGGCCAACTAACCCTACACTCATTAAAACCCACTACCCTACCCATTCCACTACTTTGACCCTATCTGCTCCTGCACCAGGCCAACTAACCCTACACTCATTAAAACCCACTACCCCATTCCACTACTTTGACCCTATCTGCTCCTGCACCAGGCCAACTAACCCTACACTCATTAAAACCCACTAACCCCATTCCACTACTTTGACCCTATCTGCTCCTGCACCAGGCCAACTAACCCTACACTCATTAAAACCCACTACCCCATTCCACTACTTTGACCCTATCTGCTCCTGCACCAGGCCAACTTAACCCTACACTCATTAAAACCCACTACCCCATTCCCACTTACTTTGAACCCTATCTGCTACCTGCACCAGGCCCACCTTAACCCTACCACTCATTAAAACCCACTACCCCATTCCACTACTTTGACCTATCCTTGCTCCTGCACCAGGCCAACTAACCCTACTCTCATTGAAAACCCCACTAACCACCCATTCCACTACTTGGACCCTATCTGCCTCCTTGCACCAGGCCAACTAACCCTACACTCATTAAAACCCCACTTACCACCATTCCATCCTTTGACCCTATCAGCTTCATGCCACCAGGGCCAACGTAACCCTACACTCATTAAAACCCCAACTACCCCCATTCCACTTTACTTTGACCCTATTCTGCTCCCTGCACCAGGCAACTAACCCTACACTCATTAAAACCCCACACCCCCATTCCACTACTTTGACCCTATTGCTCCTGCACCAGGCCAACTAACCCTACACTCATTAAAACCCACAACCCAATTCCACTACTTTGACCCTATCTGCTCCTGCACCAGGCCAACTAACCCTACACTCATTAAAACCCACTACCCCCATTCCACTACTTTGACCCTATCTGCTCCTGCACCAGGCCAACTAACCTACACTCATTAAAACCCACTACCCCCATTCCACTACTTTGACCCTATCTGCTCCTGCACCAGGCCAACTAACCCTACACTCATTAAAACCCACTACCCCATTCCACTACTTTGACCCTATCTACTCCTGCACCAGGCCAACTAACCCTACACTCATTTAAACCCACTACCCCATTCCACTACTTTGACCCTATCTGCACCTGCACCAGGCCAACTAACCCTACACTCATTAAAAACCCACTACCCCCATTCCACTACTTTGACCCTATCTGCTCCTGCACCAGGCCAACTAACCCTACACTCATTAAAACCCACTACCCCATTCCACTACTTTGACCCTATCTGCTCCTGCACCAGGCCAACTAACCCTACACTCATTAAAACCCACTACCCCATTCCACTACTTTGACCCTATCTGCTCCTGCACCAGGCCAACTAACCCTACACTCATTAAAACCCACTACCCCCATTCCACTACTTTGACCCTATCTGCTCCTGCACCAGGCCAACTAACCCTACACTCATTAAAACCCACTACCCCCATTCCACTACTTTGACCCTATCTGCTCCTGCACCAGGCCAACTAACCCTACACTCATTAAACCCCACTACCCCATTCCACTACTTTGACCCTATCTGCTCCTGCACCAGGCCAACTAACCCTACACTCATTAAAACCCACTACCCCATTCCACTACTTTGACCCTATCTGCTCCTGCACCAGGCCAACTAACCCTACACTCACTAAAACCCACTACCCCATTCCACTACTTTGACCCTATCTGCTCCTGCACCAGGCCAACTAACCCTACACTCATTAAAACCCACTACCCCATTCCACTACTTTGACCCTATCTGCTCCTGCACCAGGCCAACTAACCCTACACTCATTAAAACCCACTACCCCCATTCCACTACTTTGACCCTATCTGCTCCTGCACCAGGCCAACTAAACATACACTCATTAAAACCCACTACCCCCATTCCACTACTTTGACCCTATCTGCTCCTGCACCAGGCCAACTAACCCTACACTCATTAAAACCCACTACCCCATTCCACTACTTTGACCCTATCTGCTCCTGCACCAGGCCAACCTAAACATACACTCATTAAAACCCACTACCCCATTCCACTACTTTGACCCTATCTGCTCCTGCACCAGGCCAACTAACCCTACACTCATTAAAACCCACTACCCCATTCCACTACTTTGACCCTATCTGCTCCTGCACCAGGCCAACTAACCCTACACTCATTAAAACCCACTACCCCCATTCCACTACTTTGACCCTATCTGCTCCTGCACCAGGCCAACTAAACATACACTCATTAAAACCCACTACCCCATTCCACTACTTTGACCCTATCTGCTCCTGCACCAGGCCAACTAACCCTACACTCATTAAAACCCACTACCCCATTCCACTACTTTGACCCTATCTGCTCCCTGCACCAGACCAACTAACCCTACACTCATTAAAACCCATTACCCCATTCCACTACTTTGACCCTATCTGCTCCTGCACCAGGCCAACTAACCCCTACACTCATTAAAACCCACTACCCCATTCCACTACTTTGACCCTATCTGCTCCTGCACCAGGCCAACTAACCCTACACTCATTAAAACCCACTACCCCATTCCACTACTTTGACCCTATCTGCTCCTGCACCATGCCAACTAACCCTACACTCATTAAAACCCACTACCCCATTCCACTACTTTGACCCTATCTGCTCCTGCACCAGGCCAACTAACCCTACACTCATTAAAACCCACTACCCCATTCCACTACTTTGACCCTATCTGCTCCTGCACCAGGCCAACTAACCCTACACTCATTAAAACCCACTACCCCATTCCACTACTTTGACCCTATCTGCTCCTGCACCAGGCCAACTAACCCTACACTCATTAAAACCCACTACCCCCATTCCACTACTTTGACCCTATCTGCTCCTGCACCAGGCCAACTAACCCTACACTCATTAAAACCCACTACCCCATTCCACTACTTTGACCCTATCTGCTCCTGCACCAGGCCAACTAACCCTACACTCATTTAAAACCCACTCCCCCCATTCCACTACTTTGACCCTATCTGCTCCTGCACCAGGCCAACTAACCCTACACTCATTAAAACCCACTACCCCATTCCACTACTTTGACCCTATCTGCTCCTGCACCAGGCCAACTAATCCTACACTCATTAAAACCCACTACCCCATTCCACTACTTGACCCTATCTGCTCCTGCACCAGGCCAACTAACCCTACACTCATTAAAACCCACTACCCCATTCCACTACTTTGACCCTATCTGCTCCTGCACCAGGCCAACTAACCCTACACTCATTAAAACCCACTACCCCATTCCACTACTTTGACCCTATCTGCTCCTGCACCAGGCCCAACTAACCCTACACTCATTAAAACCCACTACCCCATTCCACTACTTTGACCCTATCTGCTCCTGCACCAGGCCAACTAACCCTACACTCATTAAAACCCACTACCCCATTCCACTACTTTGACCCTATCTGCTCCTGCACCAGGCCAACGGCCTGGGAGGACGGGACACCACACTCAACACACCCTGGAACTCTTCTGAAGTCAAATCTAGTATGACCAAATACTTCTCTGCAGCTGCCACCAGAACATTTTTTTTTCTGTGATTTACATTCCATTTCTGCGGTACAGTTGATAACTATTTGCTATGAACACTAAGAAGCCAACCTTACTGAAGCATATATCACTGGTTGGCCCATCCCTCTGTGCTGTCACAGATCTACTACTCACAGGGATCCTCTCAGGATCCCTCAGCCATGACCCATCCTCCTCTACTTTCTTCACTGCCTCAGCAGTGACAACCTGTTCCCAACAGTGGGGTCAGTGGGATTGGATAGGGGCCCCTCTACCTCTCTCTCTCTCTCTCTCTGACTGGAGGAGACAGGTGAAATGGTGTGTCTCCTCTGGTCAACAATACTCACCTTGAGAGACTCCACAGCCTGTTGGAGCTCCTTCAGTTCCTTCTCTCTCTCCTGGAATCTCTGCCGGACCTTCTGCTGACTCATCCCCAGCTGCCTCTGTGGAGAATTACTCTTCAATGAGCTATCAAGCTTTATTTGTCCAGTAGATCAATAGTATAGTAATGTGACATAGGGCCCATAGAGAGGAAGGTCTAAAAAATGGATGGTCCATTTACTAAATGATATTTATTTGTTGCTATGTGAATGATTATAGTTTTTATGGTAGGACTACATGTATCAACAGGTTGAGACTGAACTTTGGACTCATAAAAGGCCATTCAGAATGATAATAGTGTTTGACATTATAAAATGGTGATACATCTGGAGAATCTGGGTTAACATATCAATATACTCAAGGTTTGTGTTCATATTTGTTCTGCTGAGGATCCATTTCATTTCAATGATCTCATATTCAAACAGCCTTAGTTCCTACTGTATCTTTAATTCTTTGTTTATCAGACAGTCACCAACAAGTTGTTCTGGTCTTACCTGTTTCTCAGTCCTCTCTGCTGCAGCTGACACTGTATCATGGCCTTTATGTTCATCCATCACACACAGCAGACAGATACACTGCTGATCGGTACGACAGTAAACCTCCAGCAGTTTGTCATGATGAGAGCAGATCTTCTCCTGTAGTTGTGCGGTGGCTTTGACCAGCTTGTGCTTCTTGAAAGCAGGAGATTCGTAGTGAGGTTGGAGGTGAGTCTCACAGTAAGAGGCCAGACACGCCAGACAGGACATGATGGCTTTCTGCTTTCTGGTCCCAGTGCAGAAATCACACACCACATCTCCAGGTCCAGCATAGCACAGAGCAGGAGGGGGAGCAGCCTGGAGTCCTGTCTTCTTCAGTTTCTCCACCAGCTCAGCCAACATGTTATTTTTACTCAGCGTAGGCCTCGGACTGAAGGTCTGTCTGCACTGAGGACAGCTATAGACCCCTTTCAGAACATCCTGATCCCAGCAGCCCTCAATACAGCTCCTACAGTAACTGTGTCCACAGGGGATGGCGACTGGTTCCTTCAGTAGATCCAGACAGACAGAACAACAGAACTGGTCCTGGTCCAGCAGAACTCCCTGTTGAGCCATTTGGACGGTTGTTCACTCTCACACAGACTGACGACACAGAGACTCAGATCAGTTTCGTTTCCACAGAAGAGAGTTTGTGAAGGGCAGGGACTTCCTGGTTCTGCCAGAGGGCTGGGGTTAGACGGAGGGAAGGAGGGAGGGAGTGAACAGCATACAATGTCTATAGGGAGACAAATATAGGCAAAGTTGAGAAGGAGACAAATATTTTAGTTCCTAGGTTAGGACCCTTAATATGGAATAAATTAAATACAGTGGTAAGAATATATGAAGGGTAACAGTTTCTATGAAGTACATATCTATAATGCTTTTAATGAATGTTGTAATGTCTTAAAGTGATATGCTGTGATACTAACTATAAGCCTCCATAATAACTCATACGTGGTTATAAAACGGTACAATGTGTTATAGATAATTAGCTACAATGGGGGGAGGGGGGACTTGAAATGGATACAATGTACTGTAGGTGAAATGAATACTGGATGTATTGACTGATCATTGAGAATGATGGAACACTTTACATTACATTGTGTTTATTGGTGTGTAATTGTTCCTGTTAGTACAGTGGTGTAACAAGTACTGTGATGCCTCATTCTTCCACTGTACTAGCAGCAGTAACCCTCACCAGTAATAAGGCTACTGGAATGGAAAGTGGTACTGGAAATATAAAGTAAGGATTTATACATGTCATCTATGATATACTGTATGTAATGATTTGTCTCTGTCTTCTAGATGGTGTTCTATACTGTATGTAATGATATGTCTCTGTCTTCTAGATGGTGTTCTATACTGTATGTAATGATATGTCTTCTAGATGGTGTTCTATACTGTATGTAATGATATGTCTCTGTCTTCTAGATGGTGTTCTATACTGTATGTAATGATATGTCTCTGTCTTCTAGATGGTGTTCTATACTGTATGTAATGATATGTCTCTGTCTTCTAGATGGTGTTCTATACTGTATGTAATGATATGTCTCTGTCTTCTAGATGGTGTTCTATACTGTATGTAATGATATGTCTCTGTCTTCTAGATGGTGTTCTATACTGTATGTAATGATATGTCTTCTAGATGGTGTTCTATACTGTATGTAATGATATGTCTCTGTCTTCTAGATGGTATTCTATACTGTATGTAATGATATGTCTCTGTCTTCTAGATGGTATTCTATACTGTATGTAATGATATGTCTCTGTCTTCTAGATGGTGTTCTATACTGTATGTAATGGTATGTCTTCTAGATGGTGTTCTATACTTTATGTAATGATATGTCTCTGTCTTCTAGATGGTGTTCTATACTGTATGTAATGATATGTCTCTGTCTTCTAGATGGTATTCTATACTGTATGTAATGATATGTCTCTGTCTTCTAGATGGTGTTCTATACTGTATGTAATGATATGTCTCTGTCTTCTAGATGGTATTCTATACTGTATGTAATGATATGTCTTCTAGATGGTGTTCTATACTGTATGAATTCTGAGGATTTAAAATATGAATCTATTAGAATCCATGTTGTTAATAAAGTTGTTAAAGTTGTTATTGTTTCACTTAAACATTTCATTTTGGGACCAAAAGGTGATCAAACATCTTCTTTCTGTCTAGAAAACAAACAACAAATGTTGTCAATGTTTCTGTCTTATTTCAGCTGTTCTTCTACACTTCAACGTGCTCCACTTTTCTGTTGATCCTTGATGAAACAATGTTATTCAAAGTAACAGAGTGATCTAATAATAGCGCTTTGACCAAGAAGCTGCTGAGAAACGCGTCAGCAATTCATATCATTGGAGGGAATTAAGCTGTCGTCCTGAAACTTATTTTACCATTTCACTATGTGAAGTCATTTAAAAAACTTTATCTGGGCTTGATTAAACTTGGCTGCTACAATGGAACAAATAGAACAATGCTAAAAGTTCAAAACCCTGACCACCTGACACTCCAGGCAGGCAAAAGCAAACGCTCAATGTATTTGAAAGATTTCAAATAGTGTCAGGGCCTGACCATAGAGAGGCCTTGGTTCTCTATGGTGTTGTAGGTCAGGGCCCTGACCATAGAGAGTCCTTGGTTCTCTATGGTGTTGTAGGTCAGGGCCCTGACCATAGAGAGTCCTTTGTTCTCTATGGTGTTGTAGATCAGGGCCCTGACCATAGAGAGGCCTTGGTTCTCTATGGTGTTGTAGGTCAGGGCCCTGACCATAGAGAGGCCTTGGTTCTCTATGGTGTTGTAGGTCAGGGCCCTGACCATAGAGAGTCCTTGGTTCTCTATGGTGTTGTAGGTCAGGGCCCTGACCATAGAGAGTCCTTGGTTCTCTATGGTGTTGTAGGTCAGGGCCCTGACCATAGAGAGTCCTTGGTTCTCTATGGTGTTGTAGGTCAGGGCCCTGACCATAGAGAGTCCTTGGTTCTCTATGGTGTTGTAGGTCAGGGCGTGACTAGGGGGTGTTCTAGTCTATTATATTTCTATGTTTGGGTTTGAGTATGGTTCCCAATTAGAGGCAGCTGATTATCGTTGTCTCTAATTGGGGATCATACTTAAGTAATCCCTGTTCCCACCTGCATTGTGGGATATTGTTTTGGTTAGTGCTTTGTGTGCTCCGTGACTGCACATTTGTTATATTCTTTGTTGTTTTGTTGTAAGTTTCACTATTAAATATAATGTGGAACTCTATGCATGCTACGCCTTGGTCCACTCATTTCAACAATCGTGACAAATAGTATTTGAACCCAGGTCAGGAGTGGATGATGTTGGTGTGTTGGTACTGAATATACCAGAGATGGAGACAGGACAGACTGGAACAGAACCAGTGAGACCCAGACCAAGACTCAACCACTTGAGACCTCTAGACCCATGTGTCTCACCTGTAATGAGACCAAGACCAGTTTAAATGTGTCTCACCTGTAATGAGACCAAGACCAGTTTAAATGTGTCTCACCTGTAACCTGAACACAGTGTTCCAACTGTGGAGGAGAGTACAGATCTCACCAGTACCCAGCATATAGAAAACAGTGTTACAACTGTGGAGGAGAGTACAGACCTCACCAGTACCCAGCATATAGAAAACAGTGTTCCAACTGTGGAGGAGAGTACAGATCTCACCAGTACCCAGCATATTGAAAACAGTGTTACAACTGTGGAGGAGAACACAGACCTCACCAGTACCCAGCATATAGAAAACAGTGTTACAACTGTGGAGGAGAGTACAGACCTCACCAGTACCCAGCATATAGAAAACAGTGTTACAACTGTGGAGGAGACTACAGACCTCACCAGTACCCAGCATATAGAAAACAGTGTTACAACTGTGGAGGAGAACACAGACCTCACCAGTACCCAGCATATAGAAAAACAGTGTTACAACTGTGGAGGAGAGTACAGACCTCACCAGTACCCAGCATATAGAAAACAGTGTTACAACTGTGGAGGAGAGTACAGACCTCACCAGTACCAGCATATAGAAAACAGTGTTACAACTGTGGAGGAGAGTACAGACCTCACCAGTACCCAGCATATAGAAAACAGTGTTACAACTGTGGAGGAGAGCACAGACCTCACCAGTACCCAGCATATAGAAAACAGTGTTACAACTGTGGAGGAGAACACAGACCTCACCAGTACCCAGCATATAGAAAACAGTGTTACAACTGTGGAGGAGAGCACAGACCTCACCAGTACCCAGCATATAGAAAACAGTGTTACAACTGTGGAGGAGAGTACAGACCTCACCAGTACCCAGCATATAGAAAACAGTGTTACAACTGTGGAGGAGAGTACAGACCTCACAGTACCCAGCATATAGAAAAACAGTGTTACAAACTGTGGAGGAGAACACAGACCTCACCAGTACCCAGCATATAGAAAACAGTGTTACAAACTGTGGAGGAGAACACAGACCTCACCAGTACCCAGCATATAGAAAACAGTGTTACAACTGTGGAGGAGAGTACAGACCTCACCAGTACCCAGCACATAGAAAACAGTGTTACAACTGTGGAGGAGAGTACAGACCTCACCAGTACCCAGCATATAGAAAACAGTGTTACAACTGTGGAGGAGAGTACAGACCTCACCAGTACCCAGCATATAGAAAACAGTGTTACAACTGTGGAGGAGAGTACAGACCTCACCAGTACCCAGCATATAGAAAACAGTGTTACAACTGTGGAGGAGAGTACAGATCTCACCAGTACCCAGCATATTGAAAACAGTGTTACAACTGTGGAGGAGAGTACAGACCTCACCAGTACCCAGCATATAGAAAACAGTGTTACAACTGTGGAGGAGAGTACAGACCTCACCAGTACCCAGCATATAGAAAACAGTGTTCCAACTGTGGAGGAGAGTACAGATCTCACCAGTACCCAGCATATTGAAAACAGTGTTACAACTGTGGAGGAGAGTACAGACCTCACCAGTACCCAGCATATAGAAAACAGTGTTACAACTGTGGAGGAGAGTACAGACCTCACCAGTACCCAGCATATAGAAAACAGTGTTACAACTGTGGAGGAGAGTACAGACCTCACCAGTACCCAGCATATAGAAAACAGTGTTACAACTGTGGAGGAGAGTACAGACCTCACCAGTACCCAGCATATAGAAAACAGTGTTACAACTGTGGAGGAGAGTAACAGACCTCACCAGTACCCAGCATATAGAAAACAGTGTTACAACTGTGGAGGAGAAGTACAGACCTCACCAGTACCCAGCATATAGAAAACAGTGTTACAACTGTGGAGGAGAGTAACAGACCTCACCAGTACCCAGCATATAGAAAACAGTGTTACAACTGTGGAGGAGAGTACAGACCTCACCAGTACCCAGCATATAGAAAACAGTGTTACAACTGTGGAGGAGGAGTACCAGACCTCACCAGTACCCAGCATATAGAAAACAGTGTTACAAACTGTGGAGGAGAACACAGACCTCACCAGTACCCAGCATATAGAAAACAGTGTTACAACTGTGGAGGAGAACACGACCTCACCAGTACCCAGCATATAGAAAACAGTGTTACAACTGTGGAGGAGAACAAGACCTCACCAGTACCCAGCATATAGAAAACAGTGTTACAACTGTGGAGGAGAGTACAGACCTCACCAGTACCCAGCATATAGAAAACAGTGTTACAACTGTGGAGGAGAGTACAGACCTCACCAGTACCACAGCATATAGAAAACAGTGTTACAACTGTGGAGGAGAGTACAGACCTCACCAGTACCCAGCATATAGAAAACAGTGTTACAACTGTGGAGGAGAGTACAGACCTCACCAGTACCCAGCATATAGAAAAACAGTGTACAACTGTGGCGGTAGAGTACAGACATCACAGTACCCAAACGGTTACAACTGTTGAGGAGAGTACAGACCCTCACCAGTACCAGCATATAGAAAACAGTGTTACAAACTGTGGAGGAGAGTACAGACCTCACAGTACCCAGCATATAGAAAACAGTGTTACAACTGTGGAGGAGAGTACAGACCTCACCAGTACCCAGCATATAGAAAACAGTGTTACAACTGTGGAGGAGGAGTAACAGACCTCACCAGTACCCAGCATATAGAAAACAGGTTACAAACTGTGGAGGAGAACACAGAACTCACCAGTACCCCAGCATATAGAAAACAGTGTTACAACTGTGGAGGAGAACACAGACCTCACCAGTACCCAGCATATAGAAAACAGGTTACAACTGTGGAGGAGAACACAGACCTCACCAGTACCCCGCATATAGAAACAGTGTTACAAAAAACCCCCAGCATTCTAGAAAACAGTGTTACAACCATGTGAGGAGAGTACAGACTACCAGTACCAGAATATCGGAAAACAGTGTACAACTGTGGAGGAGAGTACAGACTCTCACCAGTATCCAGCATATAGACAAACCGTGTTAAAAGTTGAGGAGAAAAAAGCACAGACCTCACCACGTACCCAGCATATTGAAAACAGTGTTACAACTGTGGAGGAGAGTACAGACCTCACCAGTACCCTAAGCATATAGAAAACAGTGTTACCAACTGTGGAGGAGAACACAGACCTCACCAGGTACCCAGCATATAGAAAACAGTGTTACAACTGTGGAGGAGATACAGACCTCACCAGACCCAGCATATAGAAAAACAGTGTTACAACTGTGGAGGAGAGTACCAGACCTCACCAGTACCCAGCATATAGAAAACAGTGTTACAACTGTGGAGGAGAACACAGACCTCACCAGTAACCCAGCATATAGAAAACAGTGTTACAACTGTGGAGGAGAACACAGACCTCACCAGTACCCAGCATATAGAAAACAGTGTTTACAACTGTGGAGGAGAACACAGACCTCACCAGTACCCAGCATATAGAAAACAGTGTTACAACTGTGGAGGAGAACACAGACCTCACCAGTACCCAGCATATAGAAAACAGTGTTACAACTGTGGAGGAGAACACAGACCTCACCAGTACCCAGCATATAGAAAACAGTGTTACAACTGTGGAGGAGAGTACAGACCTCACCAGTACCCAGCACATAGAAAACAGTGTTACAACTGTGGAGGAGAGTACAGACCTCACCAGTACCCAGCATATAGAAAACAGTGTTACAACTGCGGCATTAAGAACCACTTCTCACTGAAATGCAGGCAGCGGAGACAACAAAATACAGTACACTGTGTCAACTAGGACCAGGACAACAGCGGGGACAACGAGTACAGTGAGGGGTCCTTGGGTGACCTCTTTGTGGGAACAGTCCCACTTACAGGACCAGAGGAGGACTGGACTGCTACCTACAAGACTAACGGAACTGACATTGTGTTTAAACGTGACTCTGGATCACAGGTCAACATCATACAGTGATCCATGTACCTAACTTACTGGGTCTAGTGAAACGGGTTCATATGGTGAAATGACTCATGTTGAGGATGCAGATGCTGATGTTTTTCAGGGAAGAGGAAAACTCAACGTGCAGCACAACATGGAGTTAGAACAGCCAGATAGACCAGTGATCCATGTACCTAGAAAGGTCCCATTATCACTAAGAGACCAGCTAAAAGCAGAGATACTGTAGACCAGTGATCCATGTACCTAGAAAGGTCTCATTATCACTAAAAGACCAGCTAACCGCAGGACTCTCCAGAGGGTGGTGGGTTCAGTCCAACGCATCACCGGGGCCACACTGCCTCCCCTCCAGGACATCTACACCACCCGGTGTCACAGGAAGGACAAGAAGATCATCAAGGACCTCAGCCACCCGAGCCACGGCCTGTTCACCCCGCTACCATCTAGAAGATCATCAAGGACCTCAGCCACCCAAGATACAGCCTGTTCACCCCGCTACCATCCAGAAGATCATCAAGGACCTCAGCCACCCAAGCCACGGCCTGTTCCCCCCGCTACCATCCAGAAGGCGAGGTCAGTACAGGTGCATCAAGGCTGGGACCGAGAGACTAAAAAACAGCTTCTATCTCAAGGCCATCAGACTGTTAAATAGTCACCACTAGCTCGCCCCTGCCCAGTACCCTGTATAACTACTGCTGTCCACTTCATATGTATATACTGTATTCTAGTCATGGTTCATCCTATATAACTACTGCTGTCCACTTCATATGTATATACTGTATTCTAGTCATGGTTCATCCTATATAACTACTGCTGTCTACTTCATATGTATATACTGTATTCTAGTCCTGGTTCATCCTATATAACTACTGCTGTCCACTTCATATGTATATACTGTATTCTATATAACTACTGCTGTCCACTTCATATGTATATACTGTATTCTAGTCATGGTTCATCCTATATAACTACTGCTGTCCACTTCATATGTATATACTGTATTCTAGTCATGGTTCATCCTATATAACTACTGCTGTCTACTTCATATGTATATACTGTATTCTAGTCCTGGTTCATCCTATATAACTACTGCTGTCTACTTCATATGTATAAACTGTATTCTATATAACTACTGCTGTCCACTTCATATGTATATACTGTATTCTAGTCATGGTTCATCCTATATAACTACTGCTGTCCACTTCATATGTATATACTGTATTCTAGTCATGGTTCATCCTATATAACTACTGCTGTCTACTTCATATGTATATACTGTATTCTAGTCCTGGTTCATCCTATATAACTACTGCTGTCTACTTCATATGTATATACTGTATTCTATATAACTACTGCTGTCCACTTCATATGTATATACTGTATTCTAGTCATGGTTCATCCTATATAACTACTGCTGTACATATGCAATTCTTCAGATATACTACAAATGTACTCCAAATTGTCTATGCATCACATCACAGTACACAGTGTATATATATATATATATATATATATCATTGCTTGCCCTAATATTTTCTTTTACTTTTTAGATTTGCCCTCTGTGAGCTGGGAACACAAGCATTGTTAGATATTACTGCACTGTTGGAGCTGGGAACACAAGCATTGTTAGATATTACTGCACTGTTGGAGCTGGGAACACAAGCATTGTTAGATATTACTGCACTGTTGGAGCTGGGAACACAAGCATTGTTAGATATTACTGCACTGTTGGAGCTAGGAACACAAGCATTTCACTACACCCGCGATAACATCTGATTAATATGTGTACGCGACCAATAAAATAAAATGTGATTGTATTGTTGAAAGTGTTAGATAATTCTCAATCCGTGTTGTGTCTTGTCTAAGAACAGCCCTTAGCCGTGGTTCTGTATAATAACCATATATCACACCTCCTCAGGACTTATTGATTTATAAGGCATTATAAAGGTGATTAAAATAATGATACATACGTACTTCATAGAAACTGTTACCCTTCATATATTCTAACAATTCACATTTTAAGATTCATTATGTCATTTGTTCCATGTTAAGGGCTCTAACCTTGGAACAAAACTATTTGTCTCCCTCTTGCTGTTACATGCAGTTCCTCTCTCTCTTCCTCCATTCCTCTAACCCCTCCCTCCCTCCTTCTAACCCCACCCCTCTGGCAGAACCAGGAAGTCCCTCCCCTTCACAAACTCTCTTCTGAGGAAACGAAACTGATCTGAGTCTCTGTCTCGTCTGTCTGTGTGAGAGTGGACAACCGTCCAAATGGCTCAGCAGGGAGTTCTGCTGGACCAGGACCAGTTCTGTTGTTCTGTCTGTCTGGATCTACTGAAGGAGCCGGTCACTACTGCCTGTGGACACAGTTACTGTAGGAGCTGTATTGATGGCTGCTGGGATCAGGATGTTCTGAAAGGGGCCTATAGCTGTCCTCAGTGCAGAGAGACCTTCAGTCCGAGGCCTACGCTGAGTAAAAATAACATGTTGGCTGAGGTGGTGGAGAAACTGAAGAAGACAGGACTCCAGGCTGCTCCCCCTCCTGCTCTGTGCTATGCTGGACCTGGAGATGTGGTGTGTGATGTCTGCACTGGGACCAGAAAGCAGAAAGCCCTCATGTCCTGTCTGGTGTGTCTGGCCTCTTACTGTGAGACTCACCTCCAATCTCACTATGAATTTCCTGCTTTGAAGAAGCACAAGCTGGTCAAAGCCACCGCACAACTACAGGAGAAGATCTGCTCTCATCATGACAAACTGCTGGAGGTTTACTGTCGTACCGATCAGCAGTGTATCTGTTATCAGTGTTTGATGGATGAACATAAAGGCCATGATACAGTGTCAGCTGCAGCAGAGAGGACTGAGAAACAGGTAAGACCAGAACAACTTGTTTGTGACTGTCTGATAAACAAAGAATTAAAGATACAGTAGGAACTAAGGCTGTTTGAATATGAGATCATTCAAATGAAATGAATCCTCAGCAGAACAAATATGAACACAAACCTTGAGTATATTGATATGTCAACCCAGATTCTCCAGATGTATCACCATTTTATAATGTCAAAGACTATTATCATTCTGAATGGCCTTTTATGAGTCCAAAGTTCAGTCTCAACCTGTTGATTCATGTAGTCCTACCATAAAAACTATAATCATTCACATAGCAACAAATAAATATCATGTAGTAAATGGACCATCCATTTTTTAGACCTTCCTCTCTATGGGCCCTATGTCACATTACTATACTATTGATCTACTGGACTAATAAAGCTTGATAGCTCATTGAAGAGTGATTCTCCACAGAGGCAGCTGGGGATGAGTCAGCAGAAGGTCCAGCAGAGATTCCAGGAGAGAAAGAAGGAGCTGAAGGAGCTCCAACAGGCTGTGGAGTCTCTCAAGGTGAGTATTGTTGACCAGAGGAGACACACCATTTCACCTGTCTCCTCCAGTCAGAGAGAGAGAGAGAGAGAGGTAGAGGGGCCCCTATCCAAATCCGAGTTAACCTTGTAGGTTTACCTCAGGTAACTTATTATTAACTAACCTTGCAGGTTTACCTCAGGTAACTTATTATTAACTATCCTTGTAGGTTTACCTCAGGTAACTTATTAACTATCCTTGTAGGTTTACCTCAGGTAACTTATTATTAACTATCCTTGTAGGTTTACCTCAGGTAACTTATTATTAACTATCCTTGTAGGTTTACCTCAGGTAACTTATTATTAATTAACCTTGTAGGTTTACCTCAGGTAACTTATTATTAACTATCCTTGTAGGTTTACCTCAGGTAACTTATTATTAACTATCCTTGTAGGTTTACCTCAGGTAACTTATTATTAATTAACCTTGTAGGTTTACCTCGGGTAACTTATTATTAACTATCCTTGTAGGTTTACCTCAGGTAACTTATTATTAACTATCCTTGTAGGTTTACCTCAGGTAACTTATTATGAACTATCCTTGTAGGTTTACCTCAGGTAACTTATTATTAACTATCCTTGTAGGTTACCTCAGGTAACTTATTATTAACTAACCTTGTAGGTTTACCTCAGGTAACTTATTATTAACTATCTTTGTAGGTTTACCTCAGGTAACTTATTATTAACTAACCTGGTAGGTTTGTGCAAAGTTGTTTCTAAATGGCTGCTGGGTAATATGATAATCGTTGTAATCTGTTGGTTCGTAGACATCAAATAGAGAGAATGCTGCGCAGGTTCACTGAGTTGTTAAAATGTCAAATGGATAGGTGGAGATCATTGATTTGTAGCTCTGACTCAGTTGCTACCTCAGATTATGAGCCTATCAAGTGTGGTGAATGAGGTATGTAGTTCCCACAGAAGACCACAGGGAGGAGCAAGAGAGATATAAACACATACAGTTATCTCTTTAAATACCCTGAACCTAACAATCAATCAAATGTATTTATAAAGGCCTTTTTACATCAGCAGATGTCACAAAGTGCTG
>NW_021822547.1:0-12500 GCF_901001165.1 Salmo trutta
CTCTCCTCTCCTCTCTCTCTCCCTTCTCTTCCTCCCTCTCTCCTCTCCTCCCTCTACATCTCTTCTCTCCTCTCTCTCTTCCGCTCTTTCCTATCCTCTCCTCTCATTCTCCTCTCATCCTTCTCCTCTCCTCCTATTTCCCCGTCTCCCCCCTAGCCCCAGAGTGCATTAGCCACTCAGTGTCCTCTTCCTGTTCCTGTTCCTGTGGTAAGCCACAGCCTCTCTATGGAGTTGTCGTTTTTACAGGTTGATTTAACACTAAGTCCTGCTGTTTGGCAATCTAGATATCACAAAGAGACATTTCTTTAGTAGATACATTAACCACTCAGAACACATATTGGCTCTTCCCAGACGCCTCCCTATTCCATACACACACACACACACACACACACACACACACACACCACACAACAACACACACACACACAACACACACACACACACACACACACCACACACACACACACACACACACACTCGCTCAAGTGTCCAGGAGGCAGGATGTCTAATCAACCTTACAGCAAATCCAGTGTCTTTAATAGACAGGAGGAAACAGCACCTCTGTGGGGTTCTAAAGGTGTGTGGGTGAAACAGCAGCACCTCTGTGGGGTTCTACAGGTGTGTGGATGAAACAGCACCTCTGTGGGGTTCTAAAGGTGTGTGGATGAAACAGCACCTCTGTGGGGTTCTAAAGGTGTGTGGATGAAACAGCACCTCTGTGGGGTTCTAAAGGTGTGTGGATGAAACAGCACCTCTGTGGGGTTCTAAAGGTGTGTGGGTGAAACAGCACCTCTGTGGGGTTCTAAAGGTGTGTGGGTGAAACAGCAGCACCTCTGTGGGGTTCTAAAGATGTGTGGGTGAAACAGCACCCCTGTGGGGTTCTAAAGATGTGTGAGTGAAACAGCACCTCTGTGGGGTTCTAAAGGTGTGTGGATGAAACAGCACCTCTGTGGGGTTCTAAAGGTGTGTAGATGAAACAGCACCTCTGTGGGGTTCTAAAGATGTGTGGGTGTGCATTTGTGTGTGTGTGTGTGTGTGTGTGTGTGTGTACAGTATGTACAAGCTTGAGCGTGTGCGTGAATCTAGGTTCCTTACCTTGAAGACATCTTGTGTATCATCCATGCAGTAGACTCTGATGTTATACTCCAGGGTAGAGCAGTACGCGTCGGAGAAGAGCACCAGACGGAGACGCTTCGCAGCGGCCATGTTTAGAGATTCTCCCACCAGAGAGAAACGACCCAACTGCTCTGAGAACACTCTGCACGTCTCTGCCTCCAACTGACAGTAATACGGCTCCGAGATCAACTCCTCCCCCATCGTTAACACGTCCTGGGCATAGAGAGAGAGAGAGAGTTGTGAGGTCAGGGGGTCAGGGTGTGTGTGGTAGTGGGGTCAAAGTGCATGTGTGGACAGTGATAGAACTTTAACAATCAACTAAATAATTCAGACCACATGAAAGAGTACTCTAGTTTCCTGGCAACAAAACTGCTTCTGGAGAGAACTGAAAAGAACTAAGATGAGAGAAAGTAGAGATGTAACATCCAGTAAATATTGGATTAAAGAGATTTAGAGAGAAGGAGAGACAAGAGAAATGTGAAGAGAGCTATCTGCTCCATCTGCCTGAAACAGCTCAGCTGACAGGACACACAACAGCTCAACAGACTGACAGTGAAGAGTCGTCTCCGGGATGCTGGCCTCCTAGGCAGAGGTCCTCTGTCCAGTGTCTGTGTTCTTTTGCCCATCTTAGTCTTTTCTTTTTATTGGCCAGTCTGACATATGGCTTTTTCTATTGCAACTCTGCCTAGAAGGCCAGCATCCCGGAGTTTCGCCTTCACTGTTGATGTTGAGACCGGTGTTTTGCGGATACTATTTAATGAAGCTGCCAGTTGAGGACTTGTGAGGCGTCTGTTTCTCAAACTAGACACTCTAATGTACTTGTCCTCTTGCTCAGTTGTGCACCGGGGCCTCCCACTCCTCTTTCTATTCTGGTTAGAGCCAGTTTGCGCTGTTCTGTGAAGGGAATAGTACAGTCGTGGCCAAAAGCTTTGAGAATGATACAAATATTAATCTTCACAACGTTTGCTGCTCAGTGTCCTTAGATATTTTTGTCAGATGTTACTATGGAATAATGAAGTATAATTACAAGCATTTCATAAGTGTCAAAGGCTTTTATTGACAATTACATGAAGTTGATGCAAAGAGTCAATATTTGCAGTGTTGACCTTTCTTTTTCAAGACCTCTGGAATCCGCCCTGGTATGCTGTCAATTAACTTCTGGGCCACATCCTGACTGATGGCTGCCCATTCTTGCATAATCAATCAAAATCATGGACCCAAAATATCGATGTTTTGTTCCACGAGCCACTTAGTTATCACTTTTGCCTTATGGTGAGGTGTTCCATCATGCTGGAAAAGGCATTGTTCGTCACCAAACTGTTCCTGGATGGTTGGGAGAAGTTGCTCTTGGAGGATGTGTTGGTACCATTCTTTATTCATGGCTGTGTTCTTAGGCAAAATTGTGAGTGAGCCCACTCCCTTGGCTGAGAAGCAACCCCACACATGAATGGTCTCAGGATGCTTTACTGTTGGCATGACACAGGACTGATGGTAGCCCTCACCTTGTCTTCTCCGGACAAGCATTTTTCCGGATGACCCAAACAATCGGAAATGGGATTCATCAGAGAAAATGACTTTACCCCAGTCCTCAGCAGTCCAATCCCTGTACCCTCTGCAGAATATCAGTCTGTCCTTGATGTTTTTCCTGGAGAGAAGTGGCTTCTTTGCTGCCCTTCTTGACACCAGGCCATCCTCCAAAAGCCTTCGCTTCACTGTGCGTGCAGATGCACTCACACCTGCCTGCTGCCATTCCTGAGCAAGCTCTGTACTGGTGGTGCCCCGATCCCGCAGCTGAATCAACTTTAGGAGACGGTCCTCGTGCTTGCTAGACTTTCTTGGGCGCCCTGAAGCCTTCTTCACAACAATTGAACCGCTCTCCTTGAAGTTCTTTGTGATCCGATAAATGGTTGATTTAGGTGCAATCTTACTTGCAGCAATATCCTTGCCTGTGAAGCCCTTTTTGTGCAAAGCAATGATGACGGCACGTGTTTCCTTGCAGGTAACTATGGTTGACAGAGGAAGAACAATGATTCCAAGCACAACTCTCCTTTTGAAGCTTCCTGTCTGTTATTTGAACTCGATCAGCATGACAGAGTGATCTCCAGCCTTGTCCTCGTCAACACTCACATCTGTGTTAACGAGAGAATCACTGACATGATATCAGCTGGTCCTTTTGTGTCAGGGCTGAAATGCAGTGGAATTTTTTTTGGGGGGGAATTCCGTTCATTTGCATGGCAAAGAGGGACTTTGCAATTAATTGCAATTCATCTGATCACTCTTCATAACATGCTGGAGTATATGCAAATTGCCATCATACTAAGTGAGGGAGCAGACTTTCTGAAAATTTGTGTCATTCTCAAAACTTTTGGCCACGACTGTACACATCGTTGTACGAGATCTTCAGTTTCTTGACAATTTCTCACATGGGATAGCCTGGAATTTCATGGAATTTCTCAGTACAAGAATAGCCTGACGAGTTTCAGAAGAAAGTTCTTTGTTTCTGGCCATTTTGAGCCTGTAATCGAACCCACAAATGCTGATGCTCCAGATACTCAACTAGTATAAAGAAGGCCAGTTTTATTGCTTCTTTAATCAGAACAACAGTTTACAGCTGTGATAACATAATTGCAAAATGGTTCTCTTTTGATCAATTAGCTTTTTTTAAAATGATAAACTTGGATTAGCTAACACAACGTGCCATTGGAACACAGGAGTGATGGTTGCTGATAATGGGCCTCTGTACACCTATGTAGATATTCCATTAAAATCAGCCGTTTCCAGCTACAATAGTCATTTACAACATTAACAATGTCTACACTGTATTACTGATCAATTTGATGTTATTTTAATGGACAAATGTGCTTTTCTTTCAAAAACAAGGACATTTCTAAGTGACCCCAAACTTTAGAACGGTAGTGTATATACTACTAATAGAAGGGTTTTTCTTCATTTTTTACTATTTTCTACACTGTAGAATAATAGTGATGACGTCAAAACTATGAATTAACACGTATACAATCATGTCGTATCCAAAAAAGTGTTAAACAAATCAAAATAGTTTTTATATTTTAGATTCTGCAAAGTAGCCCACCCTTCGCCTTGAGAGCACAACAGGAAAGGTGGCCACCAAGGGAGTGATTGAAAAAATCCTCTTCTACTTTCCCCTCCACCCTTCTACCACGAACAGACTTCCACCCTGCTACCATAGGGCGGGTAAACGCAAGTATTTCCTGTGACTGTGCCTCAAAACCAAATGTCTAGCTGGCCCACCACTCCACCCTGGACCAGCCTTTATGACCACCTCTACAAGGCGGCAGTGCCCACCTTCGCGGCGGCAGTGCCCACACTCAACCGAAGCCCTGACACCTCACACAGTAGCAACAGATCAACCAGCAAGACACTCTAACCAGACCTGCAGGACCCCCCCCCCCCACCAGACCTACAGGACCCCCCCCCCCCCAACAGACCTGCAGGACCCCCCCACCAGACCTGCAGGACCCCCCCCACCAGACCTGCAGGACCCCCCCCCCCCACCAGACCTGCAGGACCCCCCCCCCCCACCAGACCTGCAGGACCCCCCCCTAACAGACCTGCAGGACCCCCCCCCACCAGACCTACAGGACCCCCCCCCACCAGACCTACATGACCCCCCCCCCCCCCACCAGACCTACAGGACACCCCCCCCCCACCAGACCTACATGACCCCCCCTAGGGGACTACCAGCCCTCTAGGTTACAGAGAGCTGGTAGTCCCATCCACCACACTACCAGGTGGTATAGAGGAGATGGACCCACTGGTTGTCCTCTAGGTTACAGAGAGCTGGTAGTCCCATCCACCACACTACCAGGTGGTATAGAGGAGACGGACCCACTGGTTGTCCTCTAGGTTACAGAGAGCTGGTAGTCCCATCCACCACACTACCAGGTGGTATAGAGGAGATGGACCCACTGGTTGTCCTCTAGGTTACAGAGAGCTGGTAGTCCCACCCACCACACTACCAGGTGGGTGATATAGAGGAGACGGACCCACTGGTTGCCCTCTAGGTTACAGAGAGCTGGTAGTCCCATCCACCACACTACCAGGTGGTATAGAGGAGATGGACCCACTGGTTACCCTCTAGGTTACAGAGAGCTGGTAGTCCCATCCACCACACTACCAGGTGGGTGGTATAGAGGAGATGGACCCACTGGTTGCCCTCTAGGTTACAGAGAGCTGGTAGTCCCATCCACCACACTACCAGGTGGTATAGAGGAGACGGACCCACTGGTTGCCCTCTAGGTTACAGAGAGCTGGTAGTCCCATCCACCACACTACCAGGTGGTATAGAGGAGACGGACCCACTGGTAGTCCTCTAGGTTACAGAGAGCTGGTAGTCCCATCCACCACACTACCAGGTGTGAAACAGGGAAGGGACTCAGGGGGTATGCTATTTTGGTATAGAACAGACCTAACTCACTCCATTCATTTAATCAAAACAGGAACATTTCACATTTGGCTAGAAATTTAAAAGGAAATTATCTCAACAGAGAAAAATGTCCTCCTGTGTGCCACCTATATCCCCCCACTAGAATCCCCATACTTTAATGAAGACAGCTTCTTCATCCTAGAGGGGGAAATCAATCATTTCCAGGCCCAGGGACATGTACTAGTCTGTGGTGACCTAAATCCCCGAACTGGACAAGAACCCGACACCCTCAGCACACATGGGGACAAACACCTACCTGGAGGTGACATTCCCTCCCCCATATGCCGCCCTACACACAACATAACCAACAAAAACGGGTCACAACTCCTGCAGCTCTGTCGCATGCTGGGTATGTACATAGTCAATGGTAGGCTTCGAGTGGACTCCTACAGTAGGTACACCTATAGCTCATCTCTTGGCAGTAGTACTGTAGACTACTTTATCACTGACCTAAACCCAGAGTCTCTCAGAGCGTTCACAGTCAGCCCACTGACCCCCCTATCAGATCACAGCAGAATCACAGTCTACTTGAACAGAGCAATACTCATTCATGAGGCATCAAAGCCAAAGGATCTGAATAATATTAAGAAATGCTATAGATGGAAGGAATGTAGTGTGGAAACCAACCAAACAACAATTAGGCAACAACACATTCAATCCCTTCTAGACAACTTCCTGGACAAAGATTTGAAGGTGTAAACTTGGCAGTAGAAAACCTAAACAGTATATTTGACCTCTCAGCTTCACTATGTCACAGGCGTCGAAAGGGACAGACCAAAACGCAGCGGGTTTAGTGCTCATCTTCTTTTATGACTTAATAAAGTGAACACTTAAACGAAAACACAATAAACCGACAATCAACAGTTCTGCAAGGTATACAGACTACGCAGAAAGCAACCACCCACAAAAACACTGGAAAAACAGGCTGCCTAAGTATGGCTTCCAATCAGAGACAACGAAAGACACCTGCCTCTGATTGGAAGCCATACCTGGCCACACATAGAAAAAGAAACATAGAAATAGAAAACTAGAACCAAAATCCCCTAGAACCAAAAACCCCAAAACACACAAAACAAACACCCCCTGCCACGCCCTGACCATACTACAATTACAAATGACCCCTTTATTGGTCAGGACGTGTCACGCCCTGACCAGGTGAACTTGGGTATTTTGGGTCAGGGTGTGTCATGTTGGGTATTTTTCCTTGGTTTGTTTTTTATGTTTACGTTTTAGCCTTGTGTTGGCTCTAGGTGGGTTATTTCTATGTTGTGTTCTGTCGATTCCCAATCAGAGACAGCTGTCGCTAATTGTCTCTGATTGGGATCAGATTTAAGTTGCTGTTTTCCCCACGCTGTTTGTGGGGTGTTGTCGCTTTGTTTGAGCACGTAACGTATCGGCATTTTCCTTGATTTTTGTGTACATGTTTAATTCCAGTGTGTTGAATAAACATGTGTTCGCTCCCAGCTGCGTTTTGGTCCGCTTCCTCGTCACCAGGCGACGAACGTTACAGAACACCCCACCGAACCAGGACCAAGCAGCGGGAGGAAAAGGAGCGCGAGAGATGGGCTCGCGAGGGGAAGGAGTTCTGGACCTGGGAGGAGATCATGTCGGGGAAAGGACCCTGGCGGAAGGATTCCCAGGTCGAGGAGGTAAAGCCAGCCGGTAGACGGAGTCGCAGGCGGCGGTCGAGGAGGCCCGGAAAACACCCCCAAGAATTTTTTTTGGGGGGGCTAATGGGGTGGTCCGGAAGGGCAGAGGAAGAGCCCAGACCACTGCTCTCATGGGGGATGACGGCGGAGGAAGAGACGAAGATGATGAGGCAGTTGATTGAGGACCTGCTGAGGGAAGATCTGGAGGAGGAGCCATGGTATGCGGAGTTGCGCGCTGTGTCGCCAGTGCGCCCGCACAGCCCGGTGCGTCCGGTGGACATGCCCAGCACATGCCGTGCTAGGATGGGCATCCAGCCAGGACGAGTGGCTAAACCGGCTCCACGCTTCAGTTCACCAGTGCGTGGTCACAGTCCTGTCTGGCCCGTTCCTGTTCCCCGCACCAAGCCCACGGTGCATGTCCACAGTCCTGCCCGGCCCGTCCCTGCTCCCCGCACCAAGCCATGGTATGCGGAGTTGCGCGCTGTGTCGCCAGTGCACCCGCACAGCCCGGTGCGTCCGGTGGACATGCCCAGCACATGCCGTGCTAGGAAGGGCATCCAGCCAGGACGAGTGGCTAAACCGGCTCCACGCTTCAGGTCACCAGTACGGGTTCACAGTCCTGTCTGGCCCGTCCCTGCTCCCCGCACCAGGTTAGTGGTGTGTGTCCCCAGTCCGGCCCGGCCCGTTCCTGCTCCCCGCACCAGGTTAGTGGTGCGTGTCCCCGGTCCGGCCCGGCCCGTTCCTGCTCCCCGCACCAGGTTAGTGGTGCGTGTCCCCGGTCCGGCCCGGCCCGTTCCTGCTCCCCGCACCAGGTTAGTGGTGCGTGTCCCCAGTCCGGCCCGGCCCGTTCCTGCTCCCCGCACCAGGTTAGTGGTGCGTGTCCCCAGTCCGGCCCGGCCCGTTCCTGCTCCCCGCACCAGGTTAGTGGTGCGTGTCCACAGTCCTGTCCGGCCCGTCCCTGCTCCCCGCACCAGGTTAGTGGTGCGTGTCCACAGTCCTGTCCGGCCCGTCCCTGCTCCCCGCACCAGGTCAGTGGTGCGTGTCCCCAGTCCTGTCCAGCCCGTCCCTGCTCCCCGCACCAGGTTAGTGGTGCTTGTCCCCAGTCCTGTCCGGCCCGTCCCTGCTCCCCGCACCAGGTTAGTGGTGCGTGTCCCCAGTCCTGTCCGGCCCGTTCCTGTTCCCCGCACCAGGCCCACGGTGCGTGTCCACAGTCCTGTCCGGCCCGTTCCTGTTCCCCGCACCAAGCCCACGGTGCATGTCCACAGTCCTGTCCGGCCCGTTCCTGTTCCCCGCACCAAGCCCACGGTGCGTGTCCACGGTCCTGTCCGGCCCGTTCCTGTTCCGGTCGACGGCTCCGCTCCGGAGCCTGAGCGTGCCGCTCCACAGTGGTCCAGTCCGGGCCAGAGGGGTAGGGTTAAGGTGAAGGCGGGGGAGAGAACACGCCCGGGGCCAGAGCCTCCACCGAGGGTGAGGCGCCCACCCGGGTCCCCCCCTAATAGACTTAAGTTTGGTGCGCCGGGAGTACGCACCGTTGGGGGGGGGGTTCTGTCACGCCCTGACCAGGTGAACTTGGGTATTTTGGGTCAGGGTGTGTCATGTTGGGTATTTTTCCTTGGTTTGTTTTTTATGTTTACGTTTTAGCCTTGTGTTGGCTCTAGGTGGGTTATTTCTATGTTGGGTTCTGTCGATTCCCAATCAGAGACAGCTGTCGCTAATTGTCTCTGATTGGGATCAGATTTAAGTTGCTGTTTTCCCCACGCTGTTTGTGGGGTGTTGTCTCTTTGTTTGAGCACGTAACGTATCGGCATTTTCCTTGATTTTTGTGTGCATGTTTAATTCCAGTGTGTTGAATAAGCATGTGTTCGCTCCCAGCTGCGTTTTGGTCCGCTTCCTCGTCACCAGGCGACGAACGTTACAGGACGTGACACTATCAAATCCAAAAATTTCAGGCAGACAACTTAAGAAAATTAACAACAATGACAAATGGTTTAATAATGAAAAATACAAACACCTAAGAAAGAAGGTGAGAAAATAAATTGAGAAAACTATCCAACCAAAAACATAGAGACCCAGAAAACCTGAGTCTAAGCCTTCACTATGGTGAATCACTAAAACAATACAGAAATACACTACGGAAAAAGAAGGAACAGCACATCAGAAATCAGCTCAATGTAATTGAAGAATCCATTCAAAACACTAAACAAACAACAACACGAAGAGTTATATATCCAAAATGGAGACATATGGGTAAACCACTTCTCCAATCTTTTTGGCTCTATAATAAAGATCAAATAGCAAAACCATATACATGATTAAATACAAATTTTAGAATCAACTATTACCAGAACCCACTGGATTCTCCAATTACATCGAATGAACTACAGGACAAAATACAAACCCTCCAACCTAAAAAGGCCTGTGGTGTTGATGGTATCCTCAATGAAATGATTAAATATACAGACCACAAATACCAATTGGCCATACTTAAACTCTTTAACATCCTCCTTAGCTCTGGCTTCTTCCCCAATATTTGGAACCAAGGACTGATCACCTCAATCCACAAAAGTGGAGACAAATTTGACGACAATAATCTATATTATCGTTAACAGCAGACTTGTACATTTCCTCAGTGAAAACAATGTACTGAGCAAATGTCAAATTGGCTTTTTACAAAATTACCGTACGACAGACCACGTATTCACCCTGCACACCCTAACTGACAAAGAAACAAAACAAAAGCAAAGTCTTCTCATGTTTTGTTGATTTCAAAAAAGTTTTTGACTCAATTTGGCATAAGTGTCTGCTATACAAATTGATGGAAAGGGGTGTTGGGGAAAAAACATTTGAAATTATAAAATCCATGTACGCAAACAACAAGTGTGCGATTAAAATTGGCAAAAAACAAACACATTTCTTTCCACAGGGCCGATGGGTAAGACACGTATGCATCATGAGCCCCACCCTCTTCAACATATATATCAACGAATTGGCGAGGGCACTAGAACAGTCTGCAGCACCCGGCCTCATCCTACTAGAATCTAAAGTCAAATGTCTACTGTTTGCTGATGATCTGGTGCTTCTGTCCCCAACCAAGGAAGGCCTACAGCAGCACCTAGATCTTCTGCACAGATTCTGCCAGACCTGGGCCCTTACTGACAGTAAATCTCAGTAAGACCAATATAATGGTGTTCCCAAAAAAAGGTCCAGTCACCATGGAAACACAAATACAAATTTCATCTAGACACTGTTGCCCTAGAGCACACAAAAAAACGATACATACCTCGGCCTAAACATCATTGCCAAGTACCCATTCTAGCAGTATTCATCTCTCTCTTTCTGTTCGTGTCCGAGTACCCATTCTAGCAGTATTCATCTGTCTGTCTGTCTGTCTGTCTGTCTGTCTGTCTGTCTGTCTGTCTGTCTGTCTGTCTGTCTGTCTGTCTGTCTGTCTGTCTGTCTGTCTGCCCGCCAGGCTGCCTGCCTGCCTGCCTGCCTGCCTGTCTGTCTGTCTGTCAATTCAACTTCAATTGAATGTAAGGGTGATATTGACATGGGAAACACATGTTAACGTTACCAAAGCAAGTGAAGTGGATAATAAACAAAAAGGGAAGTTAACAATAACAATTAAAAGTAAACATTACACTCACAAAAGTTCCAAAAGAATAAAGACCTTTCAAATTTCATTTTATGTCTATATACAGTGTTGTAACGATGTGAAAATGGTTAAAGTACAAAAAATGAAATAAATAAACATTAATATGGGTTGTATTTTCACTGGTGTTTGTTCTTCACTGGTTGACCTTTTCTTGTGGCAACAGGTCACACATCTTGCTGCTGTGATGAAACACTGTGGTATTTCACCCAGTAGATATGGGAGTTTATCAAATTTGGGTTTGTTTTTCTAATTCTTTGTGGATCTGTGTAATCAGTGGAAAATATGTGTCTCTAATATGGTCATACATTTGGCAGAAGGTTAGGAAGTGCAGCTTAGTTTCCACCTCATTTTGTAGGCAGTGTTGCACATAGCCTGTCTTCTCTCTCTCTCTCTCCTTCCCTCCCCCTCCCCATCTCTCTCGCTCTACCTCTCTCTCTCTCCCTCCCCCTCCCCATCTCTCTTCTCCCTCCCTCCCTCCCTCCCTCCCTCCCTCCCTCCCTCCCTCCCTCCCTCCCCATCTCTCCATCCCTCCCTCCCTCCCTCCCTCCCTCCCTCCCTCCCTCCCTCCTATACAATATTCCTAACCAGATAGACAGACAGTGAATAATTGATATGAAGGTGAGGGAGGTTGGATCTCTGCACTGCTTTCTAATATAATCTACAGGTAGAGAAGAGAGGGGAACGGCTCTGTAGCCCAGGGTACAGTACCGTATAGAGGGGTCTTTGTAATTGGTGTCAGGGGAGAGGGGGTCAGAAACACAGGGTTTAAGAACTACCAATTTTTTGCAATTTAAGTGACAGAGGAGACATTTGAAGATTGAATTGAATTCTTTTTGGAAAAGTATGGTATACATTTGAATAACTGTGCATGATTGGTCTTTAATTTTAAATTTAAATTAAATACATTTTAAAATTAAATGTTTTGCTTACAGCACCTGGTATTCCCAGGCGGTCTCCCAACCTGGCCCGACCCTGCTTAGTTTCCGAGATCAGGCGTGTTCAGTGTGGTAAGGCCACATAGCGAATTTTCTTTACCCCATTTTCTACCCCGAATACCATCCTTTGCTCATCGCTGCAACTCCCCCAATGGGCTCCGGAGAGGCGAAAGTCGAGTCACGGGTCCTCTGAAACATGACCTGCCTGGCCACACTACTTCATATCAAACTGCTGTATTAAACCCGGAAGTCAGCCGCACTAATGTGTCGGAGGAACCACTGTTAAACTGTCAACAGAAGTTAGCTTGCAGGCGTCCAGCCCTGCCACAAGAGGTTTCTAGAGAGCGATGAGCAAAGGAAAGCCCCCTGGTAAAATCCTCTCCCATCCTACCTCTGGATGACGATGGGACAATTGTGCGCCTTCTTATGGGGTTCCCGGTCACGGCTGGCTGTGATTGGATGTTTTGCCAACACCAGGGACAGTAGCTCTAGGTTTACAAGTTTAAATTCAGACCATTATCAGTTGAATCAGCTGTGTTAGTTGGGCTGGAACAAAAGCCTGCAAAAGGACTAAATAAAATAATGTAATCTAGCTATAATCCAGTTCCTCTCACGTGTGTGTGTGTGTGTGTGTGTGTATGCGTGTGTGTGTGTGTGTGTGTGTGTGTGCGTGTCTGTGT
>NW_021822547.1:17500-23614 GCF_901001165.1 Salmo trutta
CACTACTACAGGAAGACAAACAACATGTCTCCTGTTCCACAGCTACACTACTACAGGAAGATAAACAACATGTGTCCTCCTGTTCTAAACAGCTACACTACTACAGGAAGTTAAACAACATGTCTCCTGTTCCACAGCTACACTACTACAGGAAGATAAACAACATGTCTCCTGTTCTACAGGAAGATAAACAACATGTCTCCTGTTCCACAGCTACACTACTACAGGAAGATAAACAACATGTCTCCTGTTCTACAGCTACACTACTAAAGGAAGATAAACAACATGTCTCCTGCTCCACAGCTACACTACTACAGGAAGATAAACAACATGTGTCCTCCTGTTCTACAGCTACACTACTACAGGAAGATAAACAACATATCTCCTGTTCTACAGCTACACTACTACAGGAAGATAAACAACATGTCTCCTGTTCCACAGCTACACTACTACAGGAAGATAAACAACATGTCTCCTGTTCCACAGCTACACTACTACAGGAAGATAAACAACATGTCTCCTGTTCTACAGCTACACTACTACAGGAAGATAAACAACATGTCTCCTGTTCTACAGCTACACTACTACAGGAAGATAAACAACATGTCTCCTGTTCCACAGCTACACTACTACAGAAAGTTAAACAACATGTATCCTGTTCCACAGCTACACTACTACAGGAAGTTAAACAACATGTCTCCTGTTCTACAGGAAGATAAACAACATGTCTCCTGTTCTACAGGAATATAAACAACATGTGTCTCCTGTTCCACAGCTACACTACTACAGGAAGTTAAACAACATGTATCCTGTTCCACAGCTACACTACTACAGGAAGTTAAACAACGTCTCCTGTTCTACAGCTACACTACTACAGGAAGATAAACAACATGTGTCTCCTGTTCCACAGCTACACTACTACAGGAAGTTAAACACATGTCTCCTGTTCTACAGCTACACTACTACAGGAAGATAAACAACATGTGTCTCCTGTTCCACAGCTACACTACTACAGGAAGATAAACAACATGTGTGCTGTTCTACAGGAAGATAAACAACATGTCTCCTGTTCCACAGCTACACTACTACAGGAAGATAAACAACATGTCTCCTGTTCTACAGCTACACTACTACAGGAAGATAAAGAACATGTCTCCTGTTCTACAGGAAGATAAACAACATGTCTCCTGTTCTACAGGAAGATAAACAACATGTCTCCTGTTCTACAGCTACACTACTACAGGAAGATAAACACCATGTCTCCTGTTCTACAGCTACACTACTACAGGAAGATAAACAACATGTCTCCTGTTCTACAGCTACACTACTACAGGAAGATAAACAACATGTCTCCTGTTCCACAGCTACACTACTACAGGAAGATAAACAACATGTCTCCTGTTCTACAGCTACACTACTACAGGAAGATAAACAAAATGTATCCTGTTCTACAGCTACACTACTACATGAAGATAAACAACATGTCTCCTGTTCTACAGGAAGATAAACAACATGTCTCCTGTTCTACAGGAAGATAAACAACATATCTCCTGTTCTACAGCTACACTACTACAGGAAGATAAACAACATGTCTCCTGTTCCACAGCTACACTACTACAGGAAGATAAACAACATGTCTCCTGCTCCACAGCTACACTACTACAGGAAGATATACAACATGTCTCCTGCTCCACAGCTACACTACTACAGGAAGTTAAACAACATGTGTCTCCTGTTCTACAGCTACCCTACTACAGGAAGATAAACAACATGTCTCCTGTTCTACAGCTACACTACTACAGGAAGATAAACAACATGTCTCCTGTTCCACAGCTACACTACTACAGGAAGATAAACAACATGTGTCTCCTGTTCTACAGGAAGATAAACAGCATGTCTCCTGTTCCACAGCTACACTACTACAGGAAGATAAACAACATGTCTCCTGTTCCACAGCTACACTACTACAGGAAGATAAACAACATGTGTCTCCTGTTCTACAGCTACACTACTACAGGAAGATAAACAACATGTGTCTCCTGTTCTACAGGAAGATAAACAGCATGTCTCCTGTTCCACAGCTACACTACTACAGGAAGACAAACAACATGTCTCCTGTTCCACAGCTACACTACTACAGGAAGATAAACAACATGTGTCTCCTGTTCTACAGCTACACTACTACAGGAAGTTAAACAACATGTCTCCTGTTCCACAGCTACACTACTACAGGAAGATAAACAACATGTCTCCTGTTCTACAGGAAGATAAACAACATGTCTCCTGTTCCACAGCTACACTACTACAGGAAGATAAACAACATGTCTCCTGTTCTACAGCTAGACTACTACAGGAAGATAAACAACATGTCTCCTGCTCCACAGCTACACTACTACAGGAAGATAAACAACATGTGTCTCCTGTTCTACAGCTACACTACTACAGGAAGATAAACAACATATCTCCTGTTCTACAGCTACACTACTACAGGAAGATAAACAACATGTCTCCTGTTCCACAGCTACACTACTACAGGAAGAAAAACAACATGTCTCCTGTTCCACAGCTACACTACTACAGGAAGATAAACAACATGTCTCCTGTTCTACAGCTACACTACTACAGGAAGATAAACAACATGTCTCCTGTTCTACAGCTACACTACTACAGGAAGATAAACAACATGTCTCCTGTTCCACAGCTACACTACTACAGGAAGATAAACAACATGTCTCCTGTTCCACAGCTACACTACTACAGGAAGATAAACAACATGTGTCTCCTGTTCTACAGGAAGATAAACAGCATGTCTCCTGTTCCACAGCTACACTACTACAGGAAGATAAACAACATGTCTCCTGTTCCACAGCTACACTACTACAGGAAGATAAACAACATGTGTCTCCTGTTCTACAGCTACACTACTACAGGAAGATAAACAACATGTGTCTCCTGTTCTACAGGAAGATAAACAGCATGTCTCCTGTTCCACAGCTACACTACTACAGGAAGACAAACAACATGTCTCCTGTTCCACAGCTACACTACTACAGGAAGATAAACAACATGTGTCTCCTGTTCTACAGCTACACTACTACAGGAAGTTAAACAACATGTCTCCTGTTCCACAGCTACACTACTACAGGAAGATAAACAACATGTCTCCTGTTCTACAGGAAGATAAACAACATGTCTCCTGTTCCACAGCTACACTACTACAGGAAGATAAACAACATGTCTCCTGTTCTACAGCTACACTACTAAAGGAAGATAAACAACATGTCTCCTGCTCCAAAGCTACACTACTACAGGAAGATAAACAACATGTGTCTCCTGTTCTACAGCTACACTACTACAGGAAGATAAACAACATATCTCCTGTTCTACAGCTACACTACTACAGGAAGATAAACAACATGTCTCCTGTTCCACAGCTACACTACTACAGGAAGATAAACAACATGTCTCCTGTTCCACAGCTACACTACTACAGGAAGATAAACAACATGTCTCCTGTTCTACAGCTACACTACTACAGGAAGATAAACAACATGTCTCCTGTTCTACAGCTACACTACTACAGGAAGATAAACAACATGTCTCCTGTTCCACAGCTACACTACTACAGAAAGTTAAACAACATGTATCCTGTTCCACAGCTACACTACTACAGGAAGTTAAACAACATGTCTCCTGTTCTACAGGAAGATAAACAACATGTCTCCTGTTCTACAGGAATATAAACAACATGTGTCTCCTGTTCCACAGCTACACTACTACAGGAAGTTAAACAACATGTATCCTGTTCCACAGCTACACTACTACAGGAAGTTAAACAACGTCTCCTGTTCTACAGCTACACTACTACAGGAAGATAAACAACATGTGTCTCCTGTTCCACAGCTACACTACTACAGGAAGTTAAACAACATGTCTCCTGTTCTACAGCTACACTACTACAGGAAGATAAACAACATGTGTCTCCTGTTCCACAGCTACACTACTACAGGAAGATAAACAACATGTGTGCTGTTCTACAGGAAGATAAACAACATGTCTCCTGTTCCACAGCTACACTACTACAGGAAGATAAACAACATGTCTCCTGTTCTACAGCTACACTACTACAGGAAGATAAAGAACATGTCTCCTGTTCTACAGGAAGATAAACAACATGTCTCCTGTTCTACAGGAAGATAAACAACATGTCTCCTGTTCTACAGCTACACTACTACAGGAAGATAAACACCATGTCTCCTGTTCTACAGCTACACTACTACAGGAAGATAAACAACATGTCTCCTGTTCTACAGCTACACTACTACAGGAAGATAAACAACATGTCTCCTGTTCCACAGCTACACTACTACAGGAAGATAAACAACATGTCTCCTGTTCTACAGCTACACTACTACAGGAAGATAAACAAAATGTATCCTGTTCTACAGCTACACTACTACATGAAGATAAACAACATGTCTCCTGTTCTACAGGAAGATAAACAACATGTCTCCTGTTCTACAGGAAGATAAACAACATATCTCCTGTTCTACAGCTACACTACTACAGGAAGATAAACAACATGTCTCCTGTTCCACAGCTACACTACTACAGGAAGATAAACAAAATGTCTCCTGCTCCACAGCTACACTACTACAGGAAGATAACAACATGTCTCCTTTTCTACACCTACACTACTACAGGAAGTTAAACAACATGTCTCCTTTTCTACACCTACACTACTACAGGAAGATAAACAACATGTATCCTGTTCCACAGCTACCCTACTACAGGAAGATAAACAACATGTGTCTCCTGTTCCACAGCTACACTACTACAGGAAGTTAAACAACATGTCTCCTGTTCTACAGGAAGATAAACAACATGTCTCCTGTTCTACAGCTACACTACTACAGGAAGATAAACAACATATCTCCTGTTCTACAGCTACACTACTACAGGAAGATAAACAACATGTCTCCTGTTCCACAGCTACACTACTACAGGAAGATAAACAACATGTCTCCTGTTCCACAGCTACACTACTACAGGAAGATAAACAACATGTCTCCTGTTCTACAGCTACACTACTACAGGAAGATAAACAACATGTCTCCTGTTCTACAGCTACACTACTACAGGAAGATAAACAACATGTCTCCTGTTCCACAGCTACACTACTACAGAAAGTTAAACAACATGTATCCTGTTCCACAGCTACACTACTACAGGAAGTTAAACAACATGTCTCCTGTTCTACAGCTACACTACTACAGGAAGATAAACAACATGTCTCCTGTTCCACAGCTACACTACTACAGGAAGATAAACAAAATGTCTCCTGCTCCACAGCTACACTACTACAGGAAGATTACAACATGTCTCCTTTTCTACACCTACACTACTACCGGAAGTTAAACAACATGTCTCCTTTTCTACACCTACACTACTACAGGAAGATAAACAACATGTATCCTGTTCCACAGCTACCCTACTACAGGAAGATAAACAACATGTGTCTCCTGTTCCACAGCTACACTACTACAGGAAGTTAAACAACATGTCTCCTGTTCTACAGGAAGATAACCAACATGTCTCCTGTTCTACAGCTACACTACTACAGGAAGATAAACAACATGTCTCCTGTTCTACATCTACACTACTACAGGAAGATAAACAACATGTCTCCTGTTCTACAGCTACACTACTACAGGAAGATAAACAACATGTCTCCTGTTCTACAGCTACCCTACTACAGGAAGATAAACAACATGTCTCCTGTTCCACAGCTACCCTACTACAGGAAGATAAACAACATGTCTCCTGTTCCACAGCTACACTACTACAGGAAGACATCTGTTTAAATACAGCATGCATGTCTCATGAGGTCTCATGAACGCAAACGTGTGTTTGTAATTATATATTCATATCTCACATATGCTATATCTAAATGTTTGCATGACCAGAATGAGGATATCTCTCCTTCTTTCTCTCTCTGTGTGTGTGTGTGTGTGTGTGTGTGTGGTGTGTGTGTGTGTGTGTGTGTGTGTGTGTGTGTGTGTGTGTGTTGTGTGTGTGTGTGTGTGTGGTGTGTGTGTGTTTGTTGTGTAGAGC